>NC_060887.1:12825462-13105462 GCF_014805685.1 Silurus meridionalis
TGGCTGTAACAGTTTCCCTCTGACCAACCAATCAGAGGATGGAAAAATGCTGACGCTATTCTGGGTCAGCTAGCTGTGCTGTGAGGTGAACGAGAAATCTGATTGGTTAATGAAACCCATTGCTAATAGGGACTATTGTAAAAAGGCCAGCAGAACTGACTCTGAAGGCAATGGGCAGATTAGATTGACATGGCAGCACATAGAGGCTGAAATGTAATTGGACAAAAAAATCTAACATCCACATAGTGGAAGCAATGCAGCCACGAGAAACGCTACGAAAATGAAGAGAATAAACTGTTGGGAATAAATTATTACAATTTAATGGAACAAATATTATAATTTAGGTTATAAATCAGTGCTTCTGATAGTGTTTAGGCTATCAGAGAACGCTTTGCTGGCCCTGACGGCCCGCCACTGAAAGTACTGTGATTTATTATGGCTATAATGTCTTATTATCATTTTTTATCATCAACTTAATCAACTAAGTTCATAAAAAGAGACTGTTATGTTACACTTAGCACACCAATCTGATGATATAAATGAGTCAAACACTGATTGATATCTATTAAATTATCATCAGCCCAAAACCTTCTTTTGATTTACTAAAAAAAAAAACAATCATGCAAATAAAGCCATGGGTTCTGTGACAGGTTAGAGTCAGGAGTTTCCTCCATCATTTATTCCTCTCCAAATGTTCTGCTTGCTGTAGAACTGTGCTGTAGCTGTATGTTCGTGATAAGTAGATACCACCAACTGGCAATGGTGGTTCTTGCTGGAATGATGACCTGCGTGAACCACGCCATGTCCCTAAGTCTCCCCCATTGATTAGTTTCAGCTGTATAAGCTTCTCTTTGCTTCAGCTACCGTGACTGGATGAGTAAGACATGTTCTCAGCAGCAAAATAAATAAATGATTGTTATTATGATGAACAAATTATTCATTTTTTTAAACTTTCATTTCATTTCGATTTAAAACTTCTTCTTTACATTTTAGGTTTTTGCCATTAACCCCAATGTCATCTAACTACCTGCTGATGGTGTTACTGGGAGTAATTTATAGATAGATGGATGAATGAATTTTTTTATTTTTATTAATCTCAGTGGGAATTGCACCTAATACAGCAGTCAAAAATATTCAGTGATGCAGCCCTGTTTTTGTCCAGCTCTCTCATCCCCTCATTTGCAAACATTTTGCTCAGTTAGAAAATGTCCTAGATTAGTTGTCAATAGCGTCGTTGTGTTTGCCATCTTGTCATTCTGTTACTCGAGCTGAGTGTGTGCCTCAACACTGCCATACAGCTACACCGCATACTGAACGTTTAAACATTTGCGGTCTCCTTCTTCCACTTCCACATTGGAGTTCTCTGTATGGAAGAAAAATAGTGTATGTGGAAAGTTTATTACAGTTCGGACATTTCCTCCATTATTAAATTGTAACTGCATAAGCAATGTCCTAAAAAAAAACCCAAATGTAGTTATTGCATGTGACACTGATGTCACATCAGTGTCACATGCAATAACTACATTTGGTTTTTTTTTTGTTTACAGTTAATTCTAACTTGACGTTTGTTGTTCTGAGTTGTTTTCTGAGTTCCTATTTCTACTTTCACTTTGGTTTAAAACTTCTTGTATACTTCTTGTATGGGTGGTGGTTTTCTCCATTAACCGCAAGCCATCTGACCACTTGCTAATAATTATTGGCTGGTAGATAGATAAAAAACTGGCAAACATATTTCCGGGTTAGAAATATTTTTGTGTATTCAGCAGTAAAAGGTCTTGATGGACTAGATTGTACTAGGTTAGCATCTCAGAAAGGATATAAAATATTTGATCAAGCTGAAGTAAAGCAGTGATGGAAGCTGGGTGTGTTCCTGTGACATCCTGTGGACACATTTGAAATGTCATTGTGGTACATTTAGTGATTAAAAATGCATAGCAAGCATTTGAGTGTATTTGTGTGTATTGCAGTTACATATATATATATATATATATACACACACAATATATATGTGAAGTATATGACTCAGTGGTGACGTGTGCATGTGTGGTAGGTGTTTTTTTTTTACATTTGTTTATCTCATGCTTTAAAGTCAGCTGCTAGACCAACGGAAGCGCTTCACAGTGTTGACTCAGATTGGGAAACCCAGTCATGTGACAATCGACAGAGTGCTTAATGAAGCACTCTCACCCATCTACTCCCTTCACATCATACACATGTTTTAGACAGTGCACTTGTCTGAATCAATATTTTTCATTGTCCTTTTTACTTTCAAAAATGCAGCTCGACTTGCACGGCTTGTTTGAACACAACGGCACCTTCGAGTATGGGGACTACGAGTATAAAGAGGACTGCATCAGGACCAGGACCATTGTGGCAACCTTTTTCTCCGTTTTGTACTCAGTGGCACTGCTGCTGGGACTTTTGGGGAATGTCTTGATGCTCGTTGTGCTGTGGCAGAAGAGGTGTAGCTGGAGCGTGACAGACGCCTTCGTGCTTCACATGAGCGTGGCCGACCTGCTGCTGCTCCTCACCGTGCCACTTTGGGCAGTGGACGCTGTGCGAGGGTGGAGCTTTGGCAGTGGAGTGTGTAAGCTGACTGGAGTGTTGTTTAAGGTAGGAAAGCAATATAGTTTGCAGGAGCTGAAAATGTCTTTGTGGTTCAAGGGATTATTTTTGGGCATGTTGTAATAGCTGTTATTATATTTGGCGGCCTTGATGTTGCTTTAAAAGTTAATTGAAAACGAAAATGCTATATAACATCTACTTTTATGCTTTACTAACTCTGGGATTGTCGTATTCATGTGTGTCGTTGGCTAAGTGTCATCTGACAAGTTAAATTGAGCTAGCACTTTCAACAATACTGATTATATGATATACTTATACAGAAATAAGCCGTGTCCAGTGTATAACTATCAAAATGTCAGTTTCAGTTTGTCATGTTATATGCCCTTCGGTGCAGGAACAGTGCTAGTTTAATTTTAATATGGGTTTAGAGGCTGGCGAGCATTTATAAGCAATGTTCATGTTGTCAACAAGACGCTAAAAAAATAAAACAAAAACCTTTTTTTTAACTGACTGTGACTTCATTTTGGAATTCGATTTAAGCACTTAAATGGTTAAAGAACAAAACTGTGGTTAAAGAAGAAAAAAATGATAATAGTGAAAAAAAACAAACAGAAAAGGCAGTGCTGTGTATTTGACCACAATACCCATATGTAATCCCCCACTTCCTGGAAGTTTCGTTTCAAAAAAGTACCAGCTGATTTTTTTTCTGGTGTTCTAATTTGAAGTTCTTTGTCCCTACGAAGAGTATTATACCATAGTATTACTATACAAGTTACTACAGAATTTATCATTTCGGTAACTGGACAAATAATCATGAATGTCTAACTAGTTTATAAATCTGGTTATTTGGAGTGTTCTGACTTTCTAGATATAACCAGGGTTTAAAAAAAATTCTCAGCATTTTACATCTTTTCTTTTTTTAAGAATAAATCAATCTGTCTGAAACCAGAGGACATGTCTTTGATCACTTTTGATTCACATACTGCTTTTTCCAGTCAGGTATAAACTATAATCAGACATCAGGTAGCCATGCCAAGGTGCATACTCCATTAGAAATAACTAGTTTGATGTTAATGTAAACATTTTGACGCAACCTTTTTTTTCCCCTCGTTCTTCCTCTATAGATCAACTTCTACTGCTGTATCTTCCTGCTCACCTGCATCAGCCTGCATCTTTACTGTTCCATAAATCATACCAGGCAGATGGGCTTATGTAGAAAGCCCAGGCTGGTACATCTCCTCTGCCTTGCTGTTTGGATCTTCTGTCTTATTCTCTCCATCCCGGACTGGATGTACCTGAAGGCTGCAAGTAATTCCAATAGAGAGAATGATATCGAATGTGTGTACGAGTACCCATCTCGAGCATCACGCGTGGCTTCGTGTTTGTGCTTCCATGTGTTGGGGTTTTGGATTCCTGCCATAGTGCTGCTCAGCTGTTATACTTGTGTCCTGGAGCAGTGCAGATCCGATCAATATGTGCAGAAGCGGAGAGTCGTATACATCATCCTTGTTCTCTGTGTCGTCTTTTTCCTCAGCTGGACACCCTACAACATTGCTCTGGTAGTAGACACCTTTCAAGATTTACCCAGCAAATCCACAGAGTCTTGTGACAATCACAGGTGGACTGCATTGAAAATCACACATGCTGTGGGTGTCCTTCACTCCTGCTTCAACCCTCTGATCTATTTGGGGTTATCAGAAAAATTCAGACGCTGGATGTTAACCGTCGTGACGTGCGGCAGTTGTGCAGTGGAGAATGGTGATTTTTTCCCATGGGATTTTAGAGAAATTGACACACCAACTTCTGTGCCACAGGAGGAAAAAGGATCACTGTGTCCAACGAATGATACTGAAATGACAGTTACACAGACACAGCAGAAAAACAATAACGACATTGTCTGATCATGATACGGACCCAAAATTCTTGTTTGTAAGTGAAATGCTGGTTTGCAAAAGAAGTTTGTATATTTTTTTATAATGTGAGCAAGTCTTCAAAAGCCAAATATATGTACATGGGGTCCCATTTTTATCAAAGTGTGCATAGAACAATATACACATTTGTGTGTAAAACCCCCAGTACACATACATTGGTATTTATGTGCACTCACACTCACACACAGCCGAACCCAGTGAATGTAAATAAATCCAACAAAACGCTGCTCTCTTTAAACAGCACAGCAGGGTGCTTGTGGTAGTAGGAACTTATGCTACCGTTACAAATAGAAGCATAAAAAGCCAGAACAGTTTAGTTCATACTTTTTATATCCTTCTTCCCCACTTACATTATGAAGACCTTTCAGGGCATGAGAAAGTAGTGTGAGTGATATAAATAAAGGGAAGACAGGTCATTAATCCTCTTGTTCATAAGTATTATGCATAATACAGCAATTTTTTTTGACTCATTTGAAATTCATTTGTCTGATACTGAAATCAATGTAGAGAAAATGAGAGTAAGACCTGTTTCTAAATACTTACTAAAATGCACCTGTGAGGGGAAAAAAAGACTAAAAAGACATTTGAGATAAAGATTTAATCAGCACACTCAGCAGAGCATTTCCTGTTCTGAAACACGTTGTTTCCTTCTGCAAAGCTGTGTCTTATACAGCAGTCTTGAAGCAAAGCATCGTGCGAACCAGTATTTAGCAGTACAATTTATACAGTTTTAATAAGCGTGTTGTCTCTGTCACATGTCTGCATCTCATGTGCAGAAGAATCAACTCATGATGATATAATTGATAGTCAGTTGGACTGATCACAATAACCTGCTATTACATCTTGCCAATACCAGCAAAACCCCAAGGTTTCCTGCATATGTCCATTTAGCAAGCATGCATAAATATACACAATTTCTCATGAAAAACTTGATCAGTTACATTAAGGGAAATGTGGGCAGATAAATGAGACCCTTGATAACAAATGAAAAGATTTTAATTTTCAAAGATTTTAAGTATTATATATATATATATATATATATATATATATATATATATATATATATATATATATATATATATATATATATAATTTTTTTATTTTAAATTTTTTCCTGATACTTTCCTGATACTGATATCAGTGTTGTAAGCTATGTAGCTAGTTCTATGGTTTAGTTAGTGTAGCTAGTTCTTGGTTCTGTTTGGTGTGCAGAGGTGAACCCTGTATCACATATCAGTGAATTCTTATTTCTGCACTTACTTACACAAACAGCAGAATCATGATGACTTCCCTTCCTAGAATCATGAGATAATTTCCCTCAGTTTAAGTGCTGCTTGTGAGCCAGAGTCATGTGCCTTGTCTTTTTCTGTCAGTGTTGTTTCCAGTATTGCATAAGCTGTGTCAGTTTGTTGGATGAAGTGCTTTCTTGGGATTTCCATCGAAATGGGAGTTTTGCAACATGTTAGAACATTTTATGGTTGTGCTTTTGGATAGACCAGCACATTAGAGAAAGAGGAGCAATGCAAGAAGAAACATATGTGATTTATACAGATACAAAATTGCACTTTACTGTATAGTACAAAAGTGATTGTTGTAGAAGGTTGAATTTCTTAAAAAAAAAGATAATAATGTTACTTGTGAAGAAGTGTTGGTTTGACACAGCTTCTCTGAAAAGGAGAACACCAGCAGTTGCAGTTTTTTCAAAGTGAATATTTTTTTTTTTTGCAAAGACTCAGCTTTAACAAACAGGATGACAAACGAAGAAGGTTTGATAATAATAATAGAGTTTAAATATGTAGTGTCATTACCTTATTTGGCAGCTCTCCAAACGGAACTTCCTGAAGGATGTAATATGCATAGCATGACAATGATTAGCTGCAATAACAATTATGTCATTGAAATGCCAAACGTGTGTGTGTGAGTACTATAGTGTATAGTAATGTAGGGTGGGACTTATGTGACAGGTCTCCAAAAGAAAATATTTAAATTAATTCAAATGCATAGCATAATAATAATCAGCTGTATTAACAATTATGTCAATGGGAATGTTTGGGTGTGGGTGTGGGTGTGGGTGTAATAGTTTATGATATTACATTGGCAGGCGAAGACTGTCATGTCTCTGTGTATACTGACAATAAAGGCGTTATTCATCTTTCTTTTATTAAGAGTATTTGATATCACCAAAAATGTGTATAAAATACAAAACACAAAGTCTTCTAGAAGTAGGGCCTTGCTGCAATAATTGCCCATATCACTAATGTCTATAACAGGTAGCCAGCAAGGACCACATGAGTAGCCCACGACCTTTTCTAAAAATAGCTGTTTACTTTGTTAAATCATTGTTGATAATTATTATGAGAAATTAACATGATCAGTGTATTCACATAGATGAATATCATTAATTATTAATAATAACATATAATAAAAGGTAAATTGAGCAAATATGTTATTTCAGATCAAACTGAAAACTGTGTATTAAACTGGTAGCCCTTCACATTAATCCGTACCTAAGAAGTAGCTCCCAGTGTAAAAAGGTTGGTGACCCCTGGTCTATAATGTGTTCTACTGCCCTCTACAGTTGGATGCTGTAGAGATGTAGATTATAAAATTATGTAGCATTGCACAGGCAATAAATCAGATCTGATTTTGAAAAAAGGTTAAACAATTTTGAATAATTGTAAAAGTAATTCAATGTGGTGGAAAACATAGATATATCTAAGCAAAAGACATATACTTGGTAATACAGTTTATTTAAAAAAATACAAACAGAAAAATTTACATAAAGCTCTAAGGCCTACGATAGCGTATTACGGCCACTATTGGATAAACACAAAAATAAAACCTGAAGGGGAGGGGCAGGGAATTTCCGAAATTTTAAACTCAAAACTTTCGAGTTTAAAACTCAAGGAAGAAAACCGCATATAATATTACAGTGTATCGGATTTTAAAAAAGAACTGAAAGGGGAGAGGCAGGGATTTTCTGAGTTTAAAACTTAGAATTTTCAAGTCGTAAGTCAGAATTTCCATGTTTAAAACTCAGAATAAGAAAACAGCACACGTTTACATGAAGAAAATACAATTTTCACTATGATGATCTGGTGATTCTGGGCTAAAATAACAAGTATTTCCTTGTACTAAATCCAAGCGAAAATGCAAGGCATAATGCATACAAAGTGCCGACTGGTTTTCTTCCTTGATAGAAATCAAAATGCCACAAATGTTTGTGTTTTCAATACATTTTCAATATTTTTCCTCAAAAAATTTAATTATAATCTTTAATTATATTAGTTTTAATATAGGGTTTTAAACTTGAAAATTTCGACTTACAACTTGAAAATCTAAGTTTAAACTGGAAAATATCCTTCCCCTCCCCTTCCGGTTCTTTTCTATAGAAAGATCAATTTTTTTTTCTATCGAAAGACAAAAAAAGTTTACATTCACATTATAATAAAATATCGTAAATATAATACTGAAATGTTTGAATAATAAAAATACAAAAATTAAAGGAGGGTATACATGGTTACAACAAAAAGGAGGAATTTAGATCTTTGAGTATTTTTAGTTCTGATTGTTTACTGGTTTAAAGGTTCTTGTAAAAATTCTAAATACTTTGGGCATCTTGCTGACCATTTACATTTGTGTATATAGAACTTACCTAATAATATTAACACATTTAGCATAAAAATGTGACTATCAGAATTATTCGTCTTTTTTTTTTTTTTTTTTTTTTTATCCAAGTCAAAAATAATGATCTTTTTTATCTCAATTTTAGAACCAGTCAACATAGTAAATAAACATTCCACCTCAACTCAAAAAAAATGTAACATATACATAAAAAAAAATGATGTAAAACATTCTTTCCCTCTATCTATTTCTATCTATTGATTAATTGAAATCACAAAACGTTTATAAAACAAAGTTTCTCGTAAATTTGTGAGTTTTTTCTTGTCATTTCTTCTCGAAATTTTTTTTCAACTCAAAATTTGTTTTTAACTGGCAAATTCCCTGCCCCTCCGCTTCCAATTTCTTTTTATCCCATAGTGGCTCTAATACGCTGTCGTAATGACCTCTCTCTTCCTCTCTCTTCCTCTCTCTGTCTCTCTCTCTCTATCTATTGATTAATAGATTAATATCTATTCATTTATGTGTGTGTGTGTGTGTGTGTGTGTGTGTGTGTGTGTGTGTGTGTGTGTGTGTTACTGAAGACATTAAAGATGCTCCATTTCTCCTTAAAGCAATGAACCGATCAACACACCACCCTGTTTTCTTCTTAATGTCTTTAAGGAGTGCAGAGATCATTTTTGAATTTTCTGCTGTAATAAAAATTTTGTCCTGCCAATGCTTGTGCAATGTTCCCACCTTTCCAAAAAAATATTTTTGGATTAATTTGATACATTTTTATACATTTTTCTAAAACTGGAACAAGAAATAAAATGAGATGAGAGAAAATGAGAAACCTTGATACATATATATACACAAATATTTCAGAAAAATGACAAAAGACTCTTTTACCCAACCATCTAAAAAAACCTATATTAAACAGTATATGCTTTCCTAGACCAGCACTAACCATACACTGCCTATATAAATGAATAAACCATGTGCTTCCCTAAACTGTCTATAGTTCATCCAGGATTAAAGCTTCAATAAGACTAGTTATTCACAATCCAATGAACAGCTAAGTTGAACAAAAACTCATCCGTTCTAAAAACTTAATTCCACAAATTCTTATTCCTGAGCACATTATATAAAACTTCTGATGTTTACTGCTATTTAAGAAATTCATGAAAAGAGATCTGTTCACACATAATTTGACTACAATTTTTATGTTTGTATGATCAAATTTACCCAGGGTTAGCAGAATCAAGACAAGTCCAAATTCACTTTAGAAGTGTGTGTGTATTGCTCCATCAGAAAGCTGATGTTTGTGATGTGTCTGCAGACCATACAGAGCTCTTGCGTGACACAGTGTCCACTCTGGACTGCAGCCTGTATCTGAATGGCTTTATCAAGTCCAGCAGATGGCGCCGAAACTTTACTCCAACAAACGCATACAAAACCGGGTTCACACAGCAGTGCATGTAACCCAGAGTAGAGGTGATTATTAGAGCAAAGTCCAGTGCTGTGGAAGTTTCACAGTTTGTTTCATTGTTGCTGGTTTGGTTGGTGTAGAGAGTATCCACCAGCAGGGTGACGTTGTAGGGTAGCCAGCTGATGAAAAATGCCACCACCAAGGCAAGGACAATTCGTACAGCCCTCTGCTTTTGTACACCCTGAGATCCAAACTGAAGCCGCACCACGACACGAGTGTAACAGTAGAGCAGAACAATGGCGGGAAGTAAAAATCCCAACACGTGGTAGAGCCCACGTAATACCACACGCCATTCTGAAGATGGGTAATGGTGAGTACATTCATATTTATTGTTTCGTCTAGAGTCTGCTTCGGCTTTCAGGTACATCCAGTCAGGGATGGAGAGAAGTAGACAGAAGAACCAAACAGCCAAACAGCTAAACTGCACCAGAAACGGTCTTGAGCGTGAGTACATTTGCACTGCATGAACTACGGAAAAGTAGCGATCGAGGCTGATGCAGGCCAACAGGAAGATACCACAGTAGAAGTTGACCTAGAAAAACAAATTATTCTGTGTTGTCACATTCCCGTTCATAAAAAGCAACATTACAACATCCTAGCTGAATTGAAACTGGAAGCGGATTCAAGATGTGTAGAGATTGTTAAATAGTTATGGTTAAACCTTCACTGGTCAATGAGATGATGTGTGCTGATGTGCACCTTGGGTGAACTGATTTATCTGTATTGGCCATGTGAAAACAGACTTCTGTTTGTGATGGCATGTGGCGCCGCAATCATAAACCAATTATTATAAATGTAACAAATATGAATATTTTTCTCATCTCATGTATGTTAAGCTATAATATTATTAATTACATAAGGTAATAAAAATGGACAAATCCTAAATTGCTTGCATGTGGAGCATCTTTGACAATCTCACTGAGGTATTATGGCAATTGTGTTATAGAAAGAATGTCTTTCACACTATGGAAAATCCGTAACCTATTCAGCATTCTTCCTCAAAGCAACCCGATGACACTGTAGGATCTGCTAGGATAAAAAGGCTAGGATAAAAGACATTCTCCAAGCTTTTGGCACAAAAATGTGTGTACACTGTTGTGAAAGTGGTAAAACAGTGGTTAATGCACAGGAAACCAACGTGAACGCTGGTGAACTCACACCTTACTGCAATGAATTTTATATATGACCCAATTTGTGGTGTAGCAGCTCTGAGATATTCCACTGTGCACAGTTTCATAAAAAAGCTCTTCTGTGCAGTCAAGAGAACAGGGAATTTCCAACCTGCTATGCAAACACATGAACTGACTGCAGTGGCAGATGTGGGAGTCACAGGACTGAAGTCAATACATCTAGTGTAGAGACCAATGTCCATACTGGTGGTTCTGATCTATAAAGCAATGTAAGTAGTAAAGGGCATTATTTAAAGGTATAGGAGGCCTCATCCTTTTGCAAACCAATGGTCCTGGACAGTGAGACAGTGGGGGTGATGATTAGATTATTATTCTTTTTTTTTTATGCCACCGATACCGGAATGATTCGATGAATCGATGATTTAGAGAAACAATCAAATACATATTAAAGTCAGTGTTCATCTGTGGTTGGTAGTTTACAGAAATTTGTCATGGCCACAAAATAGTAAAAAATATATCATAGAATTAAAGACATGTGCACATTTCCCCTGTGTATACCTGTATACACATTACTCTGCTCTTAGAAATAAGACTCTCCCTGAGATTCTTCCTGTGTCCAGGGAGGATTCTCATTTGTTTTGTGGAATTGTCTGTCACCTGGAAGGAACAGTAACAAGAGCTCATTCTACAGTATGATTAGATCTGTTGGATCGTTTATCTGTAATAAATGGACATTCGTTGCAACCAAGATGAGGATGTGTTCCCTCTTGAGTGTGGTTCCTCTCAAGGTTTCTTCCTTTTGCTATCACAGGGAGTTTTTCATTGCCACAGTCGCCACCGGCTCACTCATCAGGGACAAACTTACGCTTATCATTCATTTTTATCACCACATTATCTTAGTAAAGCTGCTTTGAGACAATGTTCATTGTTAAAAGGGGTTAACAAATAAACATGAACTGAACTGGACCCTTTGGTTAAATAAGTGATAGTGTAGGCATACCTAAATGACTTGACAAGCTGATCCTTACAGATTTAGCAGTTCTTATAATCTCTACAGAACTGTATTATATACAAACGTGTATTAGTAGATACTAATCACCAGTAGAGAGCAGTATCAGTACTTTAGTGGTGTTTATCTTTAGTAGGATCAGTATTATAATTTACGTAATCTCAATTCTTATCATCATCAGCAACTGAGCGGATCTTGATTCCACTCAGGTGGCTCTCACTTCCACTCACTTGAGTCACTATTGCTGTATGCAAAAGAGATGCAATATCTGTCATATCAAGTGAACGCTCATTTTTTCCCCAGAAAACGTCATATTTCACAGGACTGTGCGTTCATGAATGTCACAAACTCTCATGATATTTTTGATACATGACCTCCAACATCTCCAACAGGTAACTAAGATGAAGATATCAGCACATTGTCGAAACACAAACCCCCCCGGTTCCCCCTCCACCCCGTCCACCTGTCCTCGTTTGAGGCTATGAAACTACAGATTCATATGTAATTTAGAAAAACACATACAATATTATACAGCGTTAACGTCATCGTGCAAGAAAGGAAACTTATATCTGGTGTTTCTGTCTCGTTTTTAAGATTTGCAAGTCATCAGTCAAGTTTTGTTTTTGCTCACTATGAGAAATCATGTATATATACAAATAATATTAATTATGTTTGGCCATGGACATGCATCAAGTAATTGAAACAGTGTAAAAACTTTGTCCAAAGATTGGGTATATAAGTTGAGTAAGAGCATTAGTCAGGACACTGAGCACAGTACACATATGATCTACAGACTTCAGCTCCTTCTTACCCTAAACATCGCTCCAGAGAGCTTGCAGAAACTATTGCCGAAGCTCCATCCTTGCACTGCATCCACAGCCCAGAGTGGCATGGTTAAGAGTAACAGCAAGTCAGCCACGCTCAGGTGTAGGACGAAGACGTCTGTCACGCTCCATGTCCGCCTCTTCTGGCACAGCACAAAAAGCACCAAGCCATTTCCCAACAGCCCCAGCACAAACACCACCGAGTACAGAACGGGGATGAAGATGGCCTCGAAATGCATACTTGTGTGCTGTTCACACACCATTCCACAACAATCTTTATCATTTTCATATTCATCATAGGTGTCATTTAATCCACTAAAATCTATATCTGAAACTTTAATAGTTTCCATTTTCTGCAAGATAAAAAGACAATAAAAAGGTTAGTAATACTGTCCATCAGTACAGGTAGTCTGTTTGCATAGTCACATGAAATCTGTCACTTGTTCCTGCTTTATATGCTTCTTTTTACTTCAGTTCATAGTAGCATTTTTTATATTACTATGTATTATTACTATATGTTATTATATTACTAAATATATTACCATATCTTCTGTTGCTATGTAATGAAGCTGTTTGGTGAAAGGCATACTTCCTTTTTCCAAGTTGCTTAGCAATATTTAAATAGCCAAAGGGACGTGATTTATTTAATGCGGAAAATTCAAAAGATAGTAAGATACATTTATATTTACTATTCTTTGTTTTATAGCTGCTGTTCATATGCAGATTGTGAATCAGGCACCCTAAAAGCCACACATTATGCAATTCATACAGGATATAATTCGGTGCGCTGGTATGTGATTTTTTTCGTGTGTTGATGCATATTTTCTAAAGTTTCTAAGTAATCAATCCTCTGCACAGAACTCGACTAATTTATTGTAAATGAAAACTGAAATTGTTGAGGTTATTATATGACTAAAAGCGGTATTTCCCCATGTTGAAGTCAATGCATGTCTTTTCTCTTTACCATCAGCCTGTAACATTTACAAAATTTGCGCATGGGGGTAAGTAATTATGATTATACAGCAAGTTTAGATTTTTTGTTTTTATCTTTTCTGTTCTTTTGGGGAAAAAAAAATCTGTATTGCATTAGAACAATTAGTTCATTTTCAGCTATTTTTATATCCTATGTATGATTATGAAATAAATAAAAGTTTGTGTACAGTTAATGTGTACAGACTAAAATATACAGTAGGTGCACCGATGCAAAATACTACTAACCGTGCAGCATAAAATATATCACCCATTTACATTTTTTCAAAATGTTTAGTTTAAAAATATAACCATTATAATGATTATGCCCATTTATTTGAACAAAGTTACATTATACATTGTATGATATTATTTGAGTCTAAAAAAGTGGCACAATTATTTGTTTCTACTTTTCAGCAGATGTAGTGATGATGTAGAAAAAGCATTTAAATCTATCGAAACAAAACTTGAAGCACAAAAACGGTTAAAATACCGGCATCAATATAAATCTGTAAATTCTAACTTACATATCAGCGTGTAATCTGCTCAAAAAAACAGCTCAGAAATGCACATAGACACACAGAGAACTGTCTCTCTCATTGGTAGACAACAAAAATAAGCTCAGACAGAGAAGGAGGGAGGGCAGGAGGGAGGAAGAGAGAGAAGGAGGCAGAGACTAAGAGGAACTGGGTTACCACAGATTTATGATAAGATCTTTATATCTTTTTTTCATTCATTCATTTAAATTTCGTAAAATTTATGAATTAATGAACTTTACATGCCTTCTGAGGAAAGTTACAGTTTTTAAGGAACTGGCATTGGGCAAGATATTATACCAATATCACCAATACACTGAAGTACCTGTCAATAAATTTAGGAAAGAGCAGAAGATTTCAATGACCATATTTTTGAATTTAATTAACCAATTTTTCATCCTGACCCTCAACTTTCCCAATGAATCTTTACACACACACTACATAGAGAGAGATCACAGATTTTCCTTTTTTTGAAGGTGGGTGGAAGGGGGGGTGGGGTACAAAATGTACAATTAGAAAATAATAACAATTCTCAAAATGAATCATTTTCCTATGTAAAAACATTTGCTGATCTTTATCAGTTAGTTAGGGACACTGTTAAACCACTGCCTTTTCTCAGGGTTCTAAGTTCGGCCCTTTTTGTTTTTCTTTTGTGTGACAATCTTGCTTTTAAAAGTCGTTTTGAATATGAGCATTTTCCTTCCACACACTAGCCCTGTTTCTATCTGGTCATTTGATGCATCTTTTATTAGAATTGCATTAGAATTTCACAAACAATCTAATTGCCTCTGGCATTCGCATTGCATGCAAATGAGCATTTCACACTTTGGGTTGTTACTTGTTTTCAGTTTTATACAAGATCGGGTTGCTCAAACCAAATATTATTATTACATTAAATATTATTCAATTATTTTAAATACCTCAAACTGTGAAGGAGATGATGTTAAGTAGGAGAGTAGTTTATCTTTAAGAAAGGTGTTCTTTTTAGACAGTTTACAGAGTTAATCACAGCAAAGCTTATTTAAAAATCACTATGCACAAGCTTGTCATGAAAACTGGGTGTGAGCAGATTGTACTGAGCATTTTCACAAGTTATGGGGGAATATTTCCTGTCATGTTCAATTGTATACAATGTGTGACCATACCTGCATGCACCATGAAATATTTCCTTTGGTTGTGTAATGTAACATCAAAATGTATTAACACATTTTTGTCACCTAGCTAAAATGTTACTCAGAATAGAATGTATGGTTGGAACAAAAAAAAATACAATTTCAGTGTATTCATTTGAAAAGTAAATAATTTTAGTAGATGATCTTTGTTTTAAAGCATCTAGCATTGTGTTCGGAAATAAAAAAGACAACCCATTTTATGAGTCATTCTCAGAATAAGGTGGCGTGCGTTTCCTTTAACTTATTCGGCATAACGTGCATCGCTGTCTAGCTTTTATTTCCTAAGAAAGGTTATGGCTATTGTTGTGTGCATTTCTTTTAAAACTGCTAGAAAAATGGCTTGTTCATTATAACTCAACAGAATAAATAGGTTTAAAATAATCTCGAATTGTCATGTGGATGGTGTTGTTCTAAACATTCAGATTTACAAATCACAAAGAAAAAAATTATAGATAATTTCAAAGTGTCACTACAAATTACGCAAAATTAATTTACTATTCCAGTAATTTAATAATGCTGAAAAAACATCTTCAATAGAAACTTGTAATAGTGTAATAGCCTGTGTCTATACCACCAGTGATAACTCCTTTAACTTTGAAACTGCACCGAATTAAAGACCAATAAACCAAAATTGTTACCAACAATTCCCAAATAAATACATTTTAACATTTTGCTGGTTAGAAAGTTTGAGAATTATTATATAAGTCTCTGTATATATTACTTCAGCATACTGGCATTTTAGGTCAGAGTTTTCATTCTCAATTTTGCCACAGGTGACATTACCCAAATTATACCATAAGAAAGTCAAAGTGGCTCATGGCTCATGATATGTAGGGTTAAGGGCAACATTAGGCCCTAATAGTTTTGTATTTGGTATGTGCATGCACAAAAACTCAACATAACCAGCATGCAAATGACAGGATCTGCACACCATTTATAAGCCATCCAAGCTACTGACAACTGCTGCGCTGTATCATCAGCTCAGTTTTATAAGTGAAAGCTATATAAATGGATATGTGGCAAAAAAATTAAATTATACATTGGATTATTGTATAATTAGATGCACATCTATAATGGAAGTTTAAATGGTACGTACAATTGAATTGATGCTACTTTTATACAGAAACCCTGCAATTTTATTTGATAAGAAAAGTGAACGCATTAGAAATTAGCTAGTAGGAGCATAAGCGAGATACACTGTTTAAAGACAATATGGAACAATACCACAATTATTGCAGTGGCGGGCCGTGCATTTGGTATCTGGGCCTTCGGTGGTGACTTAATCCACCTCTTGATACCACCAATATTACGTTGAAATTATTGAAACCATCAATACTGTACAAAAACACAATATAACAATGCGTGCCATTACAGAGAGAAAGACATTTCACATATGAAGGGTAAATATCATTTTACTAAAGCAAGCTCCAAACCTTTACACTACAACCGCACCTGTGCACCTACACCATCTGGAGCAGTTTAGAATCAGTATTTGTCTAATAACATGACAAAAACCTAAAAAATGTAAATAAAATACAACCCCTCACCAGAGATCCAGACTCATAATTTTTCACACTCCTCAGAGTCTGTAAGCCAGTGGTACCACTCGTAACCAATCAGAGGACGGAAAAATGCTGACGCTATTCTGGGCCAGCTAGCCCAGAATTCTTTTTTTTTTTATTAGAAAAAAATGTACAGACAGTTTACAATTCTGTTTTTACTTTGTCATTATGGGGTACTGAGTGTAAAAAAGAACAATTGTAGTATCAGGCTGCAAAATAACAAATTGAAAAAAGTCAAAAATCTTTACATAAAATAAAATTGTCTATGAAATTTTAGAATGTGGGGGAGGTTTGTCAGTCATTCTGAGCATTCTGCTAGCTGGCCATCCACCCTACCATGCTGTCTTAATTACTGCATGATTCCCAGGTCCTGTGGCATGTGAAATAAGATCAGATTGGCACCTTTTGACCACCATGCTTCACAGCTGGGATGGGGTGTTTGTGGTGATACGCTGTGTTAGTTGTTTGTTGTTTGTTGTTTTGCCAAGCATGGTGTTGTGTTTGATGACCAAAAAATGTAATTTGGTCCATTCAGTCCAAAAGATATTGTTCCAGAATATTTGTCATTTGTTAAGGTGCAGTTTTGTTGCCAAATATTTTTGTAGAGCAATAGGTCACATGATTAGAGTTTTTTTATATCTTTGTGCAAGAAGCCCTCTTTAGAAAATTGCCAACTCTCTTGAAGGCTCTTTATTTGCAAACAATCCTTCTGGCTGTAAAATGGTATATTTTAGATAGTTCGGAGATGGCTACCCGACTCTTGCCAGACTGATGATCAGGAACAATTATTTTTGAGGTCATGGCTAATGTCCTTTCTTATAGTTTGGATGTAGATAGGCACCAAGTGCTTCAGAACACCAAACTACCAAAGGTTTTCAAATTCATATCAAATTAAAATTTTATTTGTCACATACACAATCATACAGAGTATGGCATAGTGAAATGCTTTTTGTCTATCCGACTTGTAAATATGAAAAGTAATACAATATAAAGATAAAAATGTAAAAAAAAAAGTAAAGTAACGTTAAAAAAAACCCCAAATAAAGTATAAAAATATATAAAAATATAATCTGACTATAAAGCATGAAAATAATAGAATAAAAAGAAAGAATATGAAAATATTATATATATATATATATATATATATATACACACACATATACACACACACACAAACATTGAGAGGTTTCCTGGTGGTCTAGTGGTTAGGATGCGGCGCTCTCACCGCTGCAGCCCGGGAACCAACCCCAGCTATTAGGGTTGCACAAGCCAGTGCCGGTCCCAAGCCCAGATAAATGGGGAGGGTTGCGTTAGGAAGGGCATCCAGCGTAAAAACGTGCCAAATCGAACATGCGTATCATAAATACGGCAACCGCTGATGGGAGAAGCCGAAAGAAGAAGAAGACATACACAAATTGGGGGAAAAAGTATATGTTTATGTATATACATTGGGATGGATGCATATGGATATGTATGCCAGATATAGTCAGAAGAACAGATTATAGTGACCTAGTATGATTGTGATTGCCATTAAAGTGTCCATGTGCTGGCGAAATATTATAAAGTGACGCTGTGCTAGTCCAGAGTTAAAGTTTTACCACTAGTGCAAGTAATGCAAATAATAGTGAATAATTGTAAATAATATTTGTGCAGCAAGGGAAGTGAGACAGAGAGAGAAGTCCAGGTGCTAGTTGCAACTAGACTTTTGCCATTACAGTGATAGTCAAACTGTTGTAAAAACTGTCTCATTCTGTCATCACCTAAAGTGATTTGGACCATGTAATTGTTATTTAGGCTCCAATAAACACATCATAGAATAATATGCATATACTTTCTTATTACTCTCATGAGTCTTTTCTCATTATTGTTTATGAAAGAGAGCAGTTTGTTTCCTCTTAGATAGTTAGCTGCTCTGGGACATTGCATAAGCAGTTTGGTAATGTAATACATGTATTCTTCACCTATAGGGGAATTTCAACAGAAGGAAATATTTGAGTTTTGTGGTTTTGCTTTTTTATCTTATGTGGACTAAAAAATAAATCTGTTCTCGCTTAAACCCCTCCCAATTTACCTTAAACAATAAATAAATAAATAAATAAAAAATACTCCATAATCCTGTTACTACAATTAAATTATTTTAAGGTTGTTTCATTCTTTAACTTAAAGTGTATGTACATATGACCTTATAGAATTTGTATTAGTATAAACAACATTATAGTATATTGACATTATAGTTCTTGAAAAACTTGGTAGGTGCTCCTGCTAGGTTTCACTCAATGATCACATGGCGGGATGTTTTTTTCACACCTTTACACCACGTCCTGTTCCTTGTTCAGAGACACATAAATAAATGATGTGTATTAGTTCATATGTCTAAACTTGTATGGAAATAACAGTACTCATGTTTATTTGTGTTTGTGTATGTTTTATATCTTTATGCAAATCAAATAATGACATATGTCTTTACCAGGTTAAAAGAAATCACAGGATTTCATTTAGGTTCTTGGAAAAGTAGATGAATCAAAAGTGTCAATCAAGTTATCTTGAAAATGTCCAAAAAAGAAAAAAAGTGAAGCCTTGCATCTATGCACTTGCGATGCTTTTATTCAAATGTTGGGCAACATAACTTTTTAAAACCAAACCCACATATGCCATCTGTAGTCTTAAGAATACAAGTTATAGCACATTAAATAGTGACTCATTTTTCTTGAGAAAATGAGTAGGGTACACAAGGTGGAAGCTGAGCATGTGCTGCGGTGCATGAGCAGTTCAGAGCCAAGACCTCTTTTTTAAAGAACCCACAGCCAAGAATAGGTCAGAGATATTGCTTTACAGCAGCAGACTCATTTAACGCATTGCTTCTGTACATACTGAGTTCAGCAGGTTAACTCTACCAGGTGTTTTGTGGTTGTCATGTAAACATATTCTTTTTATAATGAGGAACCGAGAACAGGAACCCTTATGCTATTTGAAGGTTTTCCAATGCTTCTAAAGAGAAATGAGATAAGCTGTCATGACTTTCCTCTAAATATGACAAGTGCCATAGTTACCGAACATTTCTGATATTCTGATTATTTAATGCATTGCCATGACATTACTGAAGTAGTAAAATCCAAAGTCGAAAGAAACCACTGACTTCCTTGATGTTTTAGATAAAATTACCACTCAAAGGAAACTGATACCATAATATATTTTTGTTCAGTGTTTTGATTTTGTTGTGTTATTTCATTTGCTCTTTATGTCTGCATTGTGGTAGCAGTTCCCCATGGGGGAACAAGTAGTTTTACCTTTAGTATGTATCCTTTACTTGAGAACATTATAAAAAAAAAATTTAATTGGCCCTCTATAAATGTTAATATGATAAATATGAATATGAACACCACATGCATTTCCATTGGTAAAAGAAAGTTGCATACTAAGGGAACAAACATGTCCCTTCGATGGTGCAGCCCCAGCCCCCCAGGAAATCGCACTTGTTCAGGTATTTATTTCTGAGAGTGCAAAAGTGTTAAAAGTGCAGTGCTTATGATAAACTTTGAGTGTGTTGTGGTTCACACTTGTATGTGCAGTGATATTTAATCTTCTCTAAAGCTTCACAGATGGGCTTTTTAAGAGCTGCGGTTTTTTCATGTGCATAGGCAGGAACTGCAGACAGGCAAAGGTTTCACACCCTTTAAAACTTCACCTGGCCCCTCTCTGAGAGGAATTGGGGATGGTTTCACTGTAACACTTCCCTTATAAGCTCATTTAGAGACAGGATTAATGTTAAATCCTTAGGAGTTTAACAGAACATGACATAGAGTTACAAGTTACTTACTAGAAATAATGTTAAGTGAAGTCCAGATGCATATCATCTATCTAATTCTAACTTTACTTACAAGAGTTGCAAAAATGTGCTTAGAAAGCAACCATTTATTTGTTATTATATACCACTTCCCTATTATTTCAAAATTCAAAATAAAAAAATCAAGAAGTGAGACAATGCACAGTGTTGATCATCAGTTCTAAACTGCCTTCAGGTAAATGTGTATGAAAATGACATTTAGGTCATCTGTATATAACTCATTTTGGTTAAAAAAATTTTGTATATGACATTTATGCTGTGGATTTAGATGCAGTAGGTATTTTCCAAGTACGTCTTTATATAGTAAAAGAAAATGTCATCGGTATACTAGTAGGTCCACCCGATCTATTACCAATCTATGGTGAAATCTTTAGATTTGATATGGCAAAGAAATTGTGGATTCTTACTGACAGATTTCAGTAAACATTTACTGTTTCCACGAAACAGTAATACCACAGGTTTGGGGTAGAATGGGGCATACTTTGCTCTTTCTTTATTAG
This sequence comes from Silurus meridionalis, assembly GCF_014805685.1. Classification (NCBI taxonomy): domain Eukaryota; kingdom Metazoa; phylum Chordata; class Actinopteri; order Siluriformes; family Siluridae; genus Silurus; species Silurus meridionalis. The sequence goes on from NC_060887.1 coordinate 12,846,597, forward strand.
GGAAGTTTTAGGTATATACAGTATTTTCTTCTTCTTCTTCTTTTGGCTTCTACCATTAGGGGTCACCACAGTGGACCATCTGTCTCCATACCCCTCTGTCCTCCACATCTGCCTCTTTCAACCCAACTACCTGCATGTCTTCCTTCACCACATCCATAAACCTCCTCCTTGGCCTTCCTCTTTTCCTCCTTCCTGGTGGCTCCATCCTCAGCATTCTCCTACCGATATACCCCATGTCCCTCCACTGCACATGTCCAAACCATCTCAATCTCGCCTCCCTCACCTTGTCTCCAAAACGACCTACATGCGCTGTCCCTCTAATAAACTCATTTCTAATCCTGCCCTGCCATTTCTCTAATCCATACAACATCACAGGTCTCACCACAGTCCTATAAACTGTCCCTTTCACTCTTGCAGACACTCTTCTATCATAAATCTTTCCTGCCATCATTCTTCTCCACCCACTCCATCCTGCCTGCACTCTTTTCTTCATTTCTTTAACACATTTTCCATTACTTCACACTGTTGAACCCAGGTTCCTAAATTCCTCCACTTTTTCCACCTCTTCTTCCTCCAACCGCACCCCTCCACTGCCCTCCCTCTCATTCACACACATGTACTCTGTCTTACTCCTACTGACTTTCATTCCCCTTCTCTCCAGCACGTACCTCCACCTCTCCAGGCTCTTCTCAACCTGCTCCCTACTCTCACCACAAATCACAATATCATCCACAAACATCATAGTCCACGGAGACTCCTGTCTGACCTCGTCCATCAACCTGTCCATCACAACTGCAAACAGGCAAGGGCTCAGAGCCAATCTTTGATGCAGTCCAACCTCCACCTTGAACCAGTCTGTCGTTCCTACTGCACACTTCACTGCTGTCACACCGTCCTCATACATGTCCTGCACCACCATCACATACTTCTCTGACACACCTGACTTCCTCATACAATACCACAACTCCTCTCTCAGCACCCTGTTGTACGCTTTCTCTAAATCCACAAACACAATGCAACTCCTTTTGTCCTTCTCTATACTTCTCCACCAACATTCGTAAAAGCAAATAATGCGTCTGTGGTGTTCTTCCTCGGCATGAAACCATACTGATGCTCACAGATGGTCACCTCTTCTCTCAGCCTGGCTTCCACTACTCTTTCCCATAACTTCATGATGTGACTGATCAACTTAATTCTGTAATAATTTTTATCCTGTAGTTACTGCAGGTCTGCACATCTCCCTTGTTCTTAAAGATCGGTACCAGCACACTCCTCCTCCATTCCTTAGGCATCCTCTCACCTTCCAAAATCCTGTTAAACAATTTGGTTAAAAACTCAACTGCCATGTCTCCAGGCTTCTACCAGTATGTCATCTGGTCCTACCGAATTTCCACTCTTCATCCTCTTCAGGTATATATTTTGTATTATTATATTTTCATATATTTTTTCAGTATGGATAGTATATTTCTAAATACAGTATATATAGTAAATATAAGTAGAGAATTAGCTAAATTTGCCCCATTAGTAAACAATGCTGATTTCAAAATAGGAGTCACATGACCTTCAATGGTTTGCTTCAGTAGCCCAAGTTAAAAATTGCTTCTTTTTTTTTTTTTTAGTTAAATATTTGTGCCATACTCTATCAGTCAAAAAACTATATTTATTTACTACACAGCATACATGCATTGGGCCACTGGAAATTTGCATGACATCAGTGCAACATTCGCCCACATTGTATCATTCAGGATTTGCTTTATGGTGCAATGTTGAGTGCCCACTTTAATATATATATTAACACTACCCTAAGATGAAATGTGTAACTGCAAACAGTTTTATAACCTAATATATTTAAATACATAGTATTTTAGCTTAAGAGCAGTTGTGGCACTTTGGCCAAAACATCTGGGGCACGCACACACACACACACACACACACACACACACACACACACACACACACACACACACACACACACACACAGCATTTATCTACTTCACTCCATCTTACCTTTGACTTTAAACAACTAATAATGAATCTAAATATTAAGGATATACACTGCCTGTTGCAAATTTATATTTTAGACATTGCAATAATTATACCGTCCTTTGGAGTCAAACCATTATGGATTATTGCCAACAATAAATCAATTTACAATGAATACAATTTATAAATACATTAAATTAAATTTCAATAAAATAAAATAAAATAAAATAAATGCATTTAAAATAAAACAAAATAAGAAAGACTGGGACAGAAAAAGCAGTAGAGACCCTGTTGTATTTTCTGTTATTTTATTTTAGATTTATCCTAATAACTTTCTCCCATGAGAATCTTTAGTGTGATTGGTGGAAAATTAGTAGCACTAAAAATATAAGCCAGTAGGCGCGATTTACTGTAATAATACAGCAAAGTCTCGTCTTTGCAGATATTGTCGTTGTTACAGGCTCTACTGAACACTGCTGACATCTAGTGGACAAAATGTGAGGCTGCACATCAGAGTATCGACCCGAATAAACAACTAAAACTTGAATATGCTGATGTCCTGGGATTTTCTTTTTTACACAGATTAGTTTATAGCAGACATGTCAAACTCAAGGCCACTCTGGACCACTTCCAGACCCTGGATCTGAGAGGTAATATCACATTTTTTTTAAAACAATGTTTGAATCTCTGGGTGTTTTTTTTATTTTATTTGATTTTACACAGGCTGCTCGAATGCACTGGATGTTTGGAAGTAATGTGTGAGCAACATTTCTTAGCACACACAGGTCTCGTCTCACTGATGCACACCTTCACTCCATGCAACCTAACAACAATCATGAACTGAACTGACAGAAAAGATGGCAGGCAAATACGAGCAGAATGTACTTACTGTTTTATTTTCACACCTCTGTCTGCCTTGTTGTTTATTAAATATTTACTGTAATGTGGAATAAGAGAAAGCATATGAAAAACAAGCAGTACAAACTGTGAGGCCAAGACAGAGATACACTTCCTCTTACACGTTTGTTCTTCAGAGTCAAATCATCACAGAAAATACTAACTATCTGCAAATTAAGAGAAAATATAAATCAGTTTAAGGGAATAAATTAAAAATTAATAAAAGTACAACAACCAGGTTGCATAAGTGTACACACCCCTGAACACATGCCTAATTGAAGCACCTTCAGATAGTTTTACTAATCTTTGTGGGTACAAGTCAATCAATGTGGCACATCTGTCAAATTATCAGAGCATATCCAGTGCCCAGCCTTTTTCAGGTCACTGCACAGATTTGTAATTGGATTTAGATCTGTTCTCTTGCTGGACCATTTCAAAACCTTGAATTCTTTTGAATTTTTTTGAAGCTATTTCCTTGTTGATTTTAAAGTGAATTTGGGTGGCTGCAGAAAACTGAAGAAAAGAAGCCCCCAAAGATCGATGCTGCCACTGCCATACTTTACTGTTTTCTCAGGCACAATGTAATAAATATTCAGTATTCATAGACTTTTAGAATTGTCAACAAGAAATCTTTCACTCAGGAAGGCTATTTCTCAAAAAACGCACCTCCGGTTCAAACGTATTTACACAAATCAGGCATAACATTATGATCACTTGCCTAATATTGTGTTGGTCCCCCTTTTGCTCCCAAAACAGTCCTGACCCTTCGAGCATTAACAGCATTAACTTCTTCAGCAATTTGACCTACATGAGCTCGTCTGTTGGATCGGACCGCACGAGCATCAGTGAGCATTTCCCGTCTATGACCCTGTCGCCATTTTACCACTGTTCCTTCCTTGGACCTCTTTTGTTAGATCCTGACTACTGTAGACCTGAAACATCCCACAAGAGCTGCAGTTTTGGACCCTTGCCCCTTCGACAAACTCCCTCAAATACTTATGCTTGTCCATTTTTCCTGCTTCTAACACGTCAACTTTGAGGACAAATTGTTCACTTGCTGCCTAATAAATCCCACCCACTAACAGGTCCAACCCATTCACCAGTCATAATGTTATAATGTCATAATGTTACGCCTGATCAGTGTATGTTCCTACAAAATTGTGTTCACCTGCAAGTTCACTTTTGCTGGATTGTTCAAACAACATATTGATGGTGTGCTTGTGAACTTTAATAAAAAAACAAACAAACGTGTTTGAATGCAGAGTATCTGAACATTTCCTTAAACCTATTTATTGAATTTTGTGCATCAGTTTATACTTCTAGTGTCCAGTATTATGATCAAATATATTAAATGATTTTTTTTTATTAGAAAGTTAAGAAACTGTAATTCAGATTAGTATAGACACTATAGAATAGTATAGTATAGTATAGTATAGCACGATTATTTTCATTTTTAGGCAATTCCCTTTATTAAATGTATTTAATCGTCTTTTGCTGAGGAAACATTATTCTTTTAATGTCTACTTAAACTCTTCCTCCACATGTACTATGTCATCAAGGTTAGTTGAAAAATGATCTGGCAATGGGCTAACATATAACTGATGAGTCCTCTCTCTGGCAGAACCACTTCGGCAGTCTACAATTTGGGTGCAAGTACAGGGTGAATATTTTATAAATGGGTGGTTGATAATTTACTGTGCTTTAGTCCTTCAGAATAATTTCAAAATATATTTAAAGCAAAGGTATAATAGAAAACATTTGACCATTGGTAAATGGTTATAAAAACAATGCAAATGCTTAGATATGAAGCATTAGAACATCTCTTACCTGGCCGATCGTCAAAGGTCGGTGTAGAAACATTAGAGGTGTCATCACTGATAGGTATTAAGGAATTCAGTATATCTTCAAAGACTTTGTCCACAATGTCTGATGCAGTGTCAGATGCTGCTGGTGATGCTGTATCATTGTTCGATTGGCTTCTAAAATCGTTTTTCAACTTTTCTCTAATTTCTATCAGTGCAAAGCCAATCATAGATGCCACACAATCACTGAACTCACACATGGAAACATTAGCCCTTGATGGTTGTTCCTGAGAGATGTTTTGAGACTGATCTCTTGCTGATTCAAATTCCAAGGCAAGCTGTTGCTCTTCAAACTGGGATATGACCTTTGCGAGTCTAACATCAATCTCGTTGGTAATTCGTTGAGTGAGCTGATCCTTGAATGAGGTTAAGGTTATGCTCTTCAGGACAGCATCGATAATATTCCCCTTTAGCTGAGCTTGGTTGTCAGTTGTTGAATCAGGAGACTCGCTCATTACCTCTGTATTGCTCGTGTCTTGCTCAGAGTTCATCATGGGGGTCTCGTCATTCACATCAGAAGGTGTATTGTGAGCCATTGTTCTTCCAGATTCCAAGGTGTGAGGCAACATTCTCTATAATTACCAAGTAAAGAAATTAGGATTAAATCCATTATGAATTCAATTGACCTATATTAATATAACTATTTTAAATTTGAAAAATCGTTTCTGCATATTTTCACGGCTTCCCATTGAAACTATTGAGCATAAAAAAATAAACTATTGCTATGATCTTAAGCACTGTTATTTTGACCACTATCGTGTATCATGTTGTGATGTATACCTTTCTAATATCCTTTATCATGGCTTTGTCTGGCCAGAAATACATCGGATCCGTCTTATGTATCTGAAGCAGCTGTCTTGTTTTCCAAGGGCTCTTTGCTAAATGCTCTTTAGATTACATGCAACACATGCGATTAGCTTCATATGCACCGTTTGAGCATTAACATTGGTTGGTTTGTCATTTAGTCATTTAGTTCTGTTTAAAAGAAAATATTGCATTCCTTACCAGGTCCAAACTGCCTTATGATGTTGCTGGATTCAATTGGGCTTTTGCAGGTTGTGCTGATGGGAGGCGGGCAGGCATCCTGTTCTGCCTCAGTGGCCATTATATTGTTCTCATGTGCCTAAAATAACACACATTTTACATGTCAAAAACCAAGATTTTGTTATTTTAATGTTTTTTTCTTCATGTTCTCCATATGTTTTGCTAAATTACTGTTACTGCATTACTAAATTACTACGTTGTTCAGTGCTCAAATGCAAAATTTTTACTTTACCGTGTGCTGACATAAAACTTTTTTTTTCAAATATAAATATGCAAACCAGATTCCAAAAAAGTTGTGACACTACAAATTGTGAATAAAAACAGAATGCAATGATGTGGAAGTTTCAAAATGTATCATAAGTTGATTTTAAATTTCATGCCACCAACACATCTCCAAAAAGTTGGGACAAGGCCATGTTTATCACTGTGTGGCATCTCCTCTTCTTTTTATAACAGTCTGCAAATGTCTGGGGACTGAGGAGACAAGTTGCTCAAGTTAAGGAATAGGAATGTTGTCCCATTCTTGTCTAATACAGGCTTCTAGTTGCTCAACTGTCTTAGGTCTTCTTTATCGCATCTTCCTCTTTATGATGCGCCAAATGTTTTCTATGGGTGAAAGATCTGGACTGCAGGCTGGCCATTTCAGTACCCGGATCCTTCTTCTACACAGCCATGATGTTGTAATTGATGCAGTATGTGGTCTGGCATTGTTATGTTGGAAAATGCAAAGTCTTCCCTGAAAGAGATGACATCTGGATAGGAGCACATGTTGTTCTGGAACATGGATATACCTTTCAGCATTGATGCTGCCATTCCAGATGTGTAAGCTGTCCATGCCACACGCACTCATGCAACCCCATACCATCAGAGATGCAGGCTTCTAACAACTTAGGTTGTCCTTATCCTCTTTAGTCCGGATGACATGGCGTCCCAGTTTTCCAAAAAGAACTTCAAATTTTGATTCGTATGACCACAGAACAGTTTTCCACTTTGCCACGGTCCATTTTAAATGAGTCTTGGCCCAGAGAAAAAGCCTGCGCTTCTGGATCATGTTTAGATATTGCTTCTTTTTTGACCTATAGAGTTTTAGCCGGCAACGGCGAATGGCACGGTGGATTTTGCTCACGGACAATGTTTTCTGAAAGTGTGATGCAGTGCCGTCAAAGGGCCCGAAGATCAAGATTCCAGATTTTCTGAATCTTTGGATGATATTATGCACTGTAGATAGATGATTAAACTCTTTGCAATTTTTCCCTGAGAAACTCCTTTCTGATATTGCTCCACTATTTTTCGCCGCAGCATTGGGGGAATTGGTGATCCTCTGCCCATCTTGACTTCTGAGAGACACTGCCACTCTAAAAGGCTCTTTTTATACCCAATCATGTTGCCAGTTGACCGAATAAGTTGCGAATTGGTCCTCCAGCTGTTCCTTATATGTACATTTAACTTTTCTGGCCTCTTATTGCTACCTGTCCCAACTTTTTTGGAATGTGTAGCTCTCATGAAATCCAAAATGAGCCAATATTTGGCATGACATTTCAATATGTCTCACTTTTAACATTTGATATTTTATCTATATTCTATTGTGAATAAAATATAAGTTTATGAGATTTGTAAATTATTGCATTCCTTTTTATTCACAATTTGTACAGTGTCTCAACTTTTTTGGAATCGGGTTTGTAGTTACTAACATAAAAAGGTCAACTAATAAAATTTATGTTTAACAAAATGCTTACCAAAACTTCCTCTGGTGCTTCATTATGCCTGGATTCTTGCTTCGTAAGATCGCTACTCGAATCTGGAATATGCGTCTCTGGTTCTTTTGTTTTTCTATATGAAACAAACACATTCAAATTAAATCGCATCTTATGCTTTTTAGACTACATTTTGGTAGAAATAAACACGCACTGATCGTAATAATTTTCCCATATGTGAAATAGTGTAATGTTTTTACCTGGCCAGAATTTCTATTTTGCTTCCCAGTATTGCAAAACTTAAGGGTTTAAATTCTGGCATTTGAGGCTGAAGCGTTTTGTCTTGTGTACTCGTTTCATTACAATTTTCCATTGCACAGAAAAAAAGCTGTGAAAACAAATAACATTGCAATAAAAGTACAGCTAAATAAGCTGAGAAATAATAATAAATACAATTACTTTCTGTAAAGGCATGTAAAAGTCTAATTTGAGTTAATTATACACTGGGGGAAATATTTATTTGAGCCCCTTAAAAAAGAACTGAACAGTCTAGAATTGTTATGGTAGGTCTATTTTAACAGAGAGAGAAATAATTAAAAAAATGCAGAAAAAAAATTATTTAATTAATATTTTATTAAGGTTTTTGACATGGAAAATGTGTATAATTTTAGGCACATGAGAAGAATATAATGGCCACTGAGGCAGAACAGAATGCCTGCCCGCCTCCTATCAGCACATTATTACCTTTAAACAGAACTTAATAACTTACAAACCAACCAATGTTAACGCTCAAAAAGTGCATATGAAGCTAATCGCATGTGTTGTATGTAATCTACAAAAAACATTTAGAAAAGAGCCCCTTGGAAAACAAGACAGCTGCTTAAGATACATAAGACAGATCCAATGTATTTTGGCCATGATGACAAAGCCATGATGAAGGATATTAGAAAGGTATAAATCACAACATGATACACGACTGTGGTCAAAATAACAGCACATAAGATATGAGCCATAGTTTATTTTTTTATACTCAATTTTTATACTCAATACTCGATTTTTATCATTTAATTTATTTATAATAATATATTTCTATTGAATTCACAATGGATTTAATCCTACTCTGCCTATTTCTGTCAAAAAACATCAGGGACAGGTTTGTAGACCAGCACAAGGCTGGAATGGGCTACAAGACCATCAGCAAGAAGCTTGGTGTGAAAGAGACCACTGTTGGAGCGATAATTAGAGAATGGAAGAAATACAAGATAAATCATCTCTGGAGCGAGAGGGTGAAGCTTTCTTTCATGTATTTTTTTATGTATTTTTTATATTCTGTCTCTCTGTTAAAACAAAACTACAATACAAATTCTTGTTAATTTCTATGTAAGGGGGTAAATACACAAAATCAGCCTGGGGATCAAATCATTATTTCCCCCACATTACAGGTAACATGAGCAGGGGCGTATATTACACGGGGGACACGGGGGACATGTCCCACACACTTTTTATTAAAAAGTAACTTCGTCCCCCTCACATTTTTTAGTGGAGAGTTGTGTTCACGAAATGTTGAGGTTTTAATGGAGCAATGTATAGAAATGCAGAGTGATTTAAAATCCAAAGAGACAAAATAGTCTATACATGACTTTCACGTATCCATTACAATCAGTGACCACTTGTCACGTCATCATCACGCGCCCTATAGTACTGTAGCTCGAGTCGCATCCGCGGTCCCGCGCGCGATCCAACATTCCGTTGCGATGAGCTCAAAGCGACAAAAACCGCTTCACTCCTTTTTAACAAAAAAGTCAAGCAGTGTAAGTTGCATATGGTATCCGAATTTAGTAGCTCTGCCTGTTGCTCTTGTGAATAATTAGCAAGTTGTAAAAGATTATAAGGAAAAATAGCTGCTTGGACAAACGTTCACTTTTTTCTGTGTATTTTCCTTAAACTCTTTTATAACGTCTTTTGTTTTAACAAGTGTTTTATCAAAACCCTTCAAATAAGAATAAAGATAATGTTGAACTGAGATTTTACAGCATGTTTAACTCTGCTAATTCTACATAATATCAAGTATGTGTCACAGTATGTACACGGAGAGACGAGGACACGAATAGTAATCACACATACATACAACGTAGTAAAGACGATAACCGACAATGAGTGAAGACAGTGATGATAGGTGATGTGTACCTTAATGTACAACTATACATTTTTGGGGTAAATAAGGTACAAAGATATCTTTTTAAGGGTACTGTCCCAGTGGCAAGCTGTTGTATTTCTTTCTTTCTTTTTGTTTTATAATCATATATAATCATAAAGCATATAAAGCAAATATATATAAAGCATATAAAGCAAAAAAAAAAATATATATATATATATATATATATAAAACACTAGACATTTCGTCCCCCCACTTTTGAAATGATGGCCACGCCCCTGAACATGAGTAAACAGTAACTATGCACATTTCCTCATATGAGTAACTCAAGTTAGATCTTACATGTCTTTGAAAAGCTGTTTCTACCTAATCAGTATTAGAGGAAAATGAAGGTTTTCTTGATGACACTTCTTTCCTTGTCAGCTTTCGATTCAGAAATGATGAGCACGATAAGCTGACCACAGTTTATAAGATGTGCCCCCGTGACGTCACAGAATGAAACTTTTTTCTTGTAAAAAAAAAAAAATTGTATTTATCAAATTGATATCAGTGGTTTGTGATCCACGTGGGGTACAGAATCTCCATTTACTTAAAATCTCGATAGTTAGACTAGTTAGAAAATTATTAAACCGAGAAAAGCTCACTTTTCTTCTCGTGTATAGATTCGGGCTTTTTATTATTATTATTATTATTATTATTCTATTTTCTTTAATCATCGAGAGAAACTGCATTTTTTATTTTTTTATTTTATCTATATATCAGGTGGGTCGGGAAATGAAACTGTCGACTTCTGTAGCCTTTCTGTCCTCCGCGTCTTCGCGTTTCTGCGCAGGCGCACACGGGGCGAAGCACATCAGAGTAGACTTCAAAGAGTCACAAAAGTGAAGCCCTGCCTTCCTTTCCATTTATGTTTTTCTAGGTGTGGAACAAAAGACTAAGCTGCCTGTGTCTCAGATTTAATATCCATGACTTATGAGCTACGAATACAATTTTAATAAATATCAGAAATGCCCTTTTTTCCACTTTAGCCCTTCCCCCTCAAAATGTCTGTGCACGTCCCTGAAGCACAAGAAAAGATCAAATAGTGAGGTAAACACAGAAAGGCCTTTTCCTTAGTAAGGAAAAGGCCTTTCTGTGTTTACCTCACTATTTGATCTTTTTTGTGCTTCAGGTCAAAACATTCCTCGCTCCTTTTAAAATACTGGGGAAAAATAGAAATGTGCAAGTAATAATTGACCATCATTAAGAAAATGGAACAAACCGGCAAATCATACTGGCATGCTCCATTCTGTCTGCACTAAAACTATTATTTACTCCAAAACAGACAATAACAAAGATAACTGATGGATTCTTTATGGAAAAACATGTATGTGGTAATTACAGTAACATAATAATAGATTGATAATAGCGTAGTATATAGCATGATATAGTATAGCATATAGCATGTATGATACTGTAATTATAGTATTTCAAATATGTTAATAATAATAATAATAATAGTAGTAGATTAATAATATTAAATAAAATATGGAATAACAATTGCAAAATAAAAACAATACCAATAAAGTCAATTGTGTGTAGAAAATTGTACTTTAATATAACAGCATAATAATAACCGATCTATAATAATAAATAAATATTAATAATAATAATAATAATAATAATAATAATAATAAATATGTTAATAATGATAATTCATCAGATTCTAATTTTAAATAGAATGCAAATAATATGTAATATTAATAGCAAAATTAAATAAAAAGAATAATAATTGACAATAATGTTTGAGTTGAGTCGTTCTTTCAAAGTAATGGTTTCTTTGTCCTAATGAGACCATAAAGGCACAAGACAACTGATGGTTTATAACACATTTAAAAGGCAAGAAATGTTACAAATTAACTCTTGACAAAGCACCCTCGTGAACTAAAAACCATTCCAGACGACTACTTCGTAAATCTGATAAAAGAATGCCATGAGTGTTCTATGCTGTCATCAAAGCTAAATGTAGCTATTGGGGTTGACTGTGTGGGAGGCAGGGGCTCTAGCAGTCTACCACAGGGAGGTGTGTAACCCCAAGGGCAAAGACAGACTCAGAAATGATTTAAAAATATATATATATTTATTTTAGTTGTCTACCGCTGATTTGTCTACCTCAATTTGGACTTTGAGAAATCTCTACAAGATAACTGATTTCCTTAGTTTTATTGATTAAGAGGTTGTTTATCCTTAAAGTCCACTGTCCGAACTCTAACATGAAGTGGGATCCCAATGTTGCTGGTACATCTCTAGATGGTTCGGGATGTTTGCGGGGTCGGCATCTTTTCTTTACATTCCATAATCTTCATGAGGTGGGAAATAACTGGAGCTGGTGCAACCTCTTGATGGGTAGAGAAAGAAAAGCAGTGAAGAGGAATTAGTATAGCTGCTGTTTATGATATTAACAAGCACAAGTTGATAATGTGTATTTGTTCAGATGTACTGGAGCACAAGGTTATGATGTGTGATATGTGTTAAGTGTAGGACTCGCTAAATAGATATGTCTTTAATCTGCACTTAAACTGGGAGAGTGTGTCTGAGCCCCGAACACTGTCAGGAAGACTATTCCAAAGTTAAGGAGCTAAATGTGAAAATGCTCTACTGCCTTTGGTGGACTTTGCTATTCTAGGAACTACTAGAAGTCCCGAGTTTTGAGATCTCAAAGAGCATGATGGATTGTAGCCTGTTAGAAGGCTGGTTGATATATGAGAGCTGAACCATTTATGGCTTTGTAAGTAAGTAGCAATAGTATGAAGTTGATTAAAAACTTCTCAACCTTGTGAGAACTCTGGCTGCTGAAATACAGAGATATCATCAATAAAAACCTGTTCCACAGTGCTCAGGACATCAGCCTGGGCTAAGATTCACCTTCCTACATGACAACAACCCTAAGCACACAGCCAAGACAACACAGGAGTGACTTATTGACCACTTTGTGAATATCCTAGAGTGGCCCAGCGAGAGATATGACATGAACGTCTTTGAACATCTCTGAAGAGATCTAAAATTGGCTGTCCACTGATGGTCCCCATCCAACCTGATCCAGCTTTAGAGCATTTGCCATGAAGAATGTCAAAGCTTGATGCATCATACCCAAATTGGTCTTGAGGCTGTAATTGTTGCCAAAGATGTTTCAATTAAGTACTGAAAAAAGGGTCTGATTACTTATGTACATGTGATATCAGCTCAGATATCAGCTCACCAGGTTCTTCATCACCTCTTTTAGTTGTGCTTTTGGGAATCTTCGGTGCAGCAAAAAGTTTTTGTAGCCTTCCCCAGATCTGTGACTTTCAACAACCCGGTCTCTGAGCTCTGCAGGCAGTTTCTTTGACCTCCTGGCTTGGTTTTTGCTCAGATATGCATTGTTAGATGTGAGCCCTTCTATAGAGAAGTGTGTGCCTTTCCAAATCATGTCTAATCAATAAACCTTTTCACAGGTAGACTCCAGTCAAGGTGCAGAAACATCCCATTTCTCGGACCATCCATCTCCATACTACTCTGTCCTCTTCATCTGCCTCTTTCAAACCAACCTGCATGTGTTCCTTCACCATATCCATAAACAATGTACTGTATATACATAATAATAAAATAATAAAACACTAAATAATTAACATGGAAATGGAGCCACCTTTTGAACTAATGGCACTTGATTACAAAAAAACAATGATAGGATGGAGTGGAGAAAATCAAGAAAGTATCAAACATATACAAATGAGACTCATAACCAAAACAAAAGCACATGGAACACATTAACAAAAACAAAGCGTGCATATGGCATGCGCTTCGATGTGGCTAGCATGCTAGAAGTTTCCAAAAACAAAGTTAAGGTGGGACAGTCCTGCATTTAATTTTTTTTTTATTAAACTTCTACCTTTAAATACATTTCAATAATGTAAAGGTGGAGTTTTTTATATTGTTATTGTTATTATTGTTGTTTAATGTACAATGCAGGTCATTGTAGTTGTAAATTTTTAGGGTGAAGTCAACCAGCTGTAGTTGGAGAAGACTGTAGGCAGTAGATATTTCAGATGATTAGAATATGGTACATATATTCTATTCTTCAGCAATGTTCAAATAAAATATACAAGAGAATGGGAGGATGTCTCAACATCGCCCCCTGGCGTAGTCAGCTCTTGAGAGGAGGCATCGATGTCGCCCCCTGGTGTGGTGTGGGAGAGGTGGTAGCTCAGTGGTTAAGGCATTGGGCTCTGCATCAGAAGGTCACGAGAACTGCGGAAAACATTTTGGATGTCCTGTACCCAAGAATACAACTTCATCATTCCTGATTGATTACAGACCAATATTACTTCTATCACATGTCACAAAGAACCAACTGCTCCATCTCAAAAGACCTACTTCAATCTAGACTACAACAACACCACAATAAGAATAACATTCTTTAATTTATAAAGTGCATTCATCACCATTCAATCTCCTGCTGATATGAGATGTGAAGCATCCAGCTTGATACATCCATGATAACACTTATTGCACTGTACAGATGTGAGGTCTGGGGTCCACTCGGTACATTAGACTACTCTGGCACAAATATTAAGCAGAATTTTTGCATGCAGAATTCTGTAGAAAAATCTTGAAGGTTAAAAAAAAACACCAAACAATGCATGGCAGATTCCCAGCCTTAATATGAATTGATGACAATACACTGAATTACTTTTTCACCAAGTAATTGCTGCTGTCCTGCTGTGTTTTCAGACATTTTATTGGTTTAAATGAAATGAGGGGTTTCTCCAGAACCTTGATAGGGGGTTCAGAAATTAACCGGTGCAGCGAGGTCTCAAAGATGACAGGTATCTCTCGCTCAGGAGGTTTATTTCTTGCAGTATACACCTTCACATGTTCACATGTATTCACCTTCCTGCATTAGTTCACTTTGGCCAGATTAAGTAGATTTTTCTGTACTTCTTTACTTTGGGGGTGACGCTGCCCTGGTTGATGGGTCTTGAAGTTGACTAACTGCTGCTTTTAATTAAAACGGTGGACTGAAAAAAAAAACACGACTAAAGTCCTATATGTCTCTAACTGTCCCAACAGTGAACATTGATGGTGTGTTATACACTGGATGGTTCGGCTCAGGTAACAAGCCCTAAGTGATGGTTTTTGAGAGCCGTACTATGCCACCCTTCTTGGGTTTTTTTTTTATTATTATTCCAGCCAATTTGTCTTTATTTGTGAAAAAACAAGTTACCTTATTCTTCTAAGGTCTGGTCAAACCCTTCCTCCAAATCTACCATGTTTTCAAGTATTGTTGAAAAATCATCTGTCAATTGGCTGACATTTGAATTTTTTCTCTCTGTGTCAGATTCACTTTGGTAGTCTACAATTTGAATACGAGGAAAAAAACAGGTAAAAATGTATTATAAATGTGTGATTAAAAAATTATTTTGCTTTAAAATTCAAAATAATTTCATAATCTAAAGAAGAGGTATAAAGGTAAATTACAAAATATTTGAACATGGTTCAATTGTGAGAAAAATGTAAATGCTTAGATATGAAACATTAGAAGCTTCCTTTTACCTGGCTCATTGCAAGAAGGTGGTGAGGGGAGCTCGAAAGTGTCGTCACCCATAGGCATTAAGGAATTAAATATATCTTTAAAGACACTGTCCACGATGTCTGATGTGGCGTCGAATACTGCAGGTGAGGCTGCTTCACTGTTCGACTGGCTTCTAAATTTGTTCTTCAACTCTTCTCTAACTTCTATCAGTGAAAAACGTATCATAGATGCCACACCATCACTGAACCCAGGCATAAAACCATCATCACTCAATGGTTGTTCCTGAGAGATGTTTTGAAACTGATCTCTTGCTGAGTCGAATCTCAAGGCAAGCTGTTGCTCTCGAACCTGGGATATGACTTTTGCGAGTCCAACATCAATCTCCCTGATGATTCGCTGAGTGAGCTGATCCTTGAATGAGGTTGAGGTTATGCTCTCCAGGACAGCATCGATTATATTCACTTTTAGCTGAGCTTCGTTGTCAATTGTTGCTTCAGGAGACTCGCTCGTCACCTCTGTACTGCTTGTGTCTTTCTCAGCGCTCTTAAACATTCGGGTCTCGTCATCCACCTTAGAAGGTGACATGCGCTCCAGTATATCTGAGCAGTTCACCTGATAGATTATTCTCACAGCTTCCACAATGTGAGGCAATGTTTCCTAAAATCAAAGAAAATGAAAGAAATAGCTTATATCCATTATAAATTCATTACAAATATATTATAAATACATTAAATTATACAAATCATTTCTGCACATTTTTACTGCTTCTCTTTTAAACTATTGAGTATAAAATTAAACTATGGTTCACACAGTGGATAAGATCTTAAGTGCTGGTATTACCAAGATACGTGTATTGTGTTGTGATGGTATATTTTTCTTACTTCAATATCCTTCATCGTTGTCATGGTTTCACCCGGGCAAAAAAACTTTGGATACATCTTATGTAATCTAGCAATCTGTCTTGATTTTCCAGGGCTCTTTGCTTCAGGTCCTTTTACACACAACACATGCAGTTCGCTTCATGTGCACCATTTGAACATTAACAATGGTTGGGTCGTAAGTCATTTTGTTCTGTTTAAAGGTAATATTGAATTTCTTACCAGGCCTTAGTGGCTCAAGCTCCCTTATTAGGTTGAAGGTTGGCATGCGGATGTTTTCTTTCGCCCTGGTGGCCACTATGTTCTTCCCATGTGCCTAAAATTACACAAAGATATTACCATTGTTTTGTTACTTTGACTTTTTTTAGCGATTAGACACAAACACTTCAAAATGATTACCCTACCTATAGCAGACTTAAAATTATAATATAAACAAATGTATAATATACACTATATTTCCAAAAGTATTAGGTCACCTAGTCATAATTATGATGTGTGCTTTTTGAGCATTTCATTCCACATTTAGTCCCCTTTTATAATTCCCTCCACTCTTCTGGGAAGATGTTCCACTAGATTTTGGAGTGTGCTTATAGATATTTGTGTTCATCATCCACAAGGGTGTTACTAAAGGGAAGTACTGATATAGGTGAGGAGATCTGGGGTGCAGTCAGAGTTCCAATTCATTCCAAAAGGTGTTCAGTAGGGATGAGATCAGAGCTCTATAGCAGGCCACTCAAGATCTTCCTCTCCAAACCATGTAAACCAGATCTCACTTTGTGCACGGGGGCATTGCCATGCTGGAACAGGTTCGGGCTTCCAAGATGAATTGAATGCACAATGTTATTAGAGCGCATCTTAACTCGTCCTGTACAATTGAGAGCCTCCAGATTTGTGGTAACAGTTTGGATAAGAACCACATACAGCAGGAAAGGTCATGTGACCCAATACTTTTGGAAATATAGTGTGCATCTCATTCATATAAAATAAGAAACAATATATACGTATTTTCTAAGATATTAAAGGTGTCAACTGATAACATGGAATAATGATCAGCGTACCAAATCTTCCTCTGGTGCTTCAGTGTGCTTCATAAAACTGCTACTCGATTCTGCAGCATCCGTCTGTTGTTTTTTTCTTCTATATAAATCAGACGCATTCTTTCAAATCAAAACATATCTTATGCATTGAGGCTCAGACATTTTGGGTAAAAAAATGAACTGTGCGATGTCTTTATTTACCTAAGCAGCGTGTCCATTGTGCTCCCCAGTACCCCCAACCTGCTGGATCTTATCTCAGACATTTGTCGCCGAGGCGTCGATCTGCGATAAATGTTCATTTCATAAAAACGTTCCATCGCACCGAAAGAAGCTGTGAAAACAAATCACATCGCATTAACACTGCAACTATATAAAACCTTCCATGTAATAATAAAGCCAGTTTCTTTTTGTAAAGGCGTGTAAAAACCTGTTACTTATACAAGTAAAATGAATAAACTGTACGCTGCACATTTCCTCGTATAAGTAACTCGAGTTTGGGGTTACATATCTTTAGAAAAACTGTTTCTACCTGGTCAGTGTTAGAGAAACATGTAGGTATGCTGAAAAACACTTGTTTCCTGGTCGGTTTCAGACTCAGAAATGAGGCGCGCGTCCGCTGACTGCTGTTTCAAGCTGCCACTCGTGACGTCACAGAATGCCACTTCGTTACCGTCTCATGTGTGTGGGGTCCAAACTCAGAACAATACCTGGGAAATATATATTCTTATATATATATATATATATATATATATATATATATATATATATATATATATATATATATATATATATATATATATACGTATATATATATATATATATATATTCTTCATTCTGTCTGGATCAGCCTAGATATGATGTTGAATTCACAAATGACTGACTGAAAAGCTACTGAACTACTAAATGATGTATTTCTCTACTTGCTCATAACAGATATGAATGAATGGGCAGATATGAATCCTGAAGCCTAAGATCCATTTTGTTCGCTGATTATATCCAGGACACACCAGCACGTCTTCTATTATAGTATGAAAAGCCAAAAGGACTTAAAAAAAAAGAAACACTGAGTTTTTGTGCTATGAATAACGTCAACTAAATCTTAATATTACAAAAATATGAAGGAAGAAATTCATCTTAGATTTAATTAGTAGATTGTGTATTAAGTTGTTACATTAATTGCCCACTAGATGGCAGCCAGAGGCCACAAATGTCTATCAGATAAACCAGGGGATCCAGTGGCGGACTGGTACTGGGATGTGGATAACTTAGTACCGAGGAGCACAGAAACAATAACAACTTTTTAACAAGTTTTATTGACTTAGGGTTTCAAAACACTTACACATTAAAACACGAAAACACTTAAATACGATAAACACGTATTTATAAGAAAGAATATGTACATAACAGATTTAAATAAAGTCTGTTTTTCTTTTTTGTTTTTAGTGAAAAACGTCGAATCAACAGAAAACATTAATCAATATATACCATATCATTTATTTATTAGCCACAAGATTATTTCTGTTTATTTAACCAGATACTCTTTTTTTTCTTCCTAATATAGGATGAATGTATGTATCTTACATAAGATATTTATAACATTTATTCATTATAATGCATTAGGGGCCACTCAGATGAGGATGGGTTCCTTTTTAAATCTGGTTCCTCACAAAGTTTCTTCATACAATCATAAAATCTGAGGGAGTTTTTCCTTACAACTCTCAAAACTGATTTGCTCACTAGGGATACATTTATATATACTAAACTAATTAGCACTAGCATATGAATTCTTATTTTATAACCTATTTATCTCTGTAAAGCTGTTGGAACATTGCACATTGTTTAAAGAAAACGCTATACAAATAAAACTGAATTGCAGCAGTGCTTGTATTTTGGCCTTATAAACAAGAGTCAGAGTCAGAACACATTACACCTTCTTTTATTTACATTTTAATATTAATGTTACAGTAGTTCCTGTGATTATGCACATCTAAACAGTCCTTCCCTCACCAGACATTCTTTTTTTTCACTCTCTTGAAATTAATAAGCAAATAAGTTTGTAATGTTATTCCTGAGTGTGTCCTCAAAGTGCTGAAACGTTCCTCCCAAAACAAAAACTACAGCGAGCATCTATCAACAAACTTCAGTAAAATTCTACAAACAATAAAACAACAATTTCCTATTTTTTGCCATGTCAGTACCTGAAACAAAGAATTTGAAATGTCTCTGCCGTAGTCTAAACTTATTACCTTAATGTTGACACAGGTCACACTTCACTGATCCACTTTCAAAAACGAGAAGATCAGCATCAGTTAACCTTTCTGACAGGAAAGATTACAGCTGGTCCACTTTCGAAATTAAAATAGACCACAACACAAAGATTGTTTGCAAATACCATCGAATTGATCCAATATAGCTGCTTAAGATTGCCATACAGTGACTTACAGTACAACAATTAGCCTTTGTGTACCCAAGATCTATGTAACTAAATGTAACAATCCGTCCATTGATAAAGTTTTGATTAATTAAATACTTGTGTATATATTTATTTATTGAACAAACACAAAGTAAAGTCAGGCTCCTTAAAATTTTATTTACACAAAATTCTTTATTAAACATTTACATATATGTAATAATAATAATAATAATAATAATAATATTAATAATAATAATAATAATAATAATAAACAGTTTAGCTAAGCACATAACGTATGCATGTATACATTTATTAGCCTAGATGAATTCTGGCCTCTAACAAATAAAGTAATTACATGATACTATAAGATATATATTGTAGTACTATTTTTTAAGTGCTATATTACACCAATCACATATTACACAACATTTAAACTATTTACAGCCGTAAAGGAACTTCCTTTGCATGATATGTCTGTGCTTGATTTTGATGCAGTCTTTTCAAGTAGCTAAAATGTATTTTAAAAAATGGCATTTGAATTGTCTTCTGGATTTTTTAAAGCTCCATCTCTGCAAGCTTTGTTTACGATGTCCTGATCCAGCTTATTGACTCCAGCACATTACTTGTTGTTGATCAAAAGGCTTCATTCAGGTTTTGTAGAAACCTTTGAGCTGAGGACTGAAAGACATAATCATCATTAGTATTGCCATTTCGCCAAACCTATACAGCTTTTTATTTAGCGTTCACAGCTGGCAGTGGGTGAAAAGTGAATACAGTTTGCAAATAGTACACATTCATTCCACAATCCACAGAAATCCAGTTTAAATCAGTTGTTTAGGTTTGACGCTTGAGAAAACGTTGTTTGGACGTTCAGCTAATTAGTCAATCTGGTGTGATATAAATGTATACATTTGTAGTTGCATAATGTAATCAGAATGGCTTTGGAAGGGTAAAAAATATAACTACTACATTTAATCTTAATTACTAATTGCAAAATTGTACTATAAGATAATTACATTTAAACAATTTTATTTTTAGACCTACTCATTACAAATCTCCAAGGTCTCTTTTTACCTCAGGAGGGCATTGACGGTACACTACAAAGCAATCTAATGGCCTCAGTTTAGCATCTAATCATCTTGTTGATAAATGTAGATTAAGCTATCAATACAAGTAAAAAAAAAAAAAACATGGCAATTTGTCGACTGCAAATGTCACATGATACACAGTTTAGTTAGCAGTATAGCCAACTGTATGTTTTGGATAAGGACCTGTCACCAGACTGTGGTTTTGTAACTGAAGATGAGTATCATCAGGCCAAATCAGCCAAATATATCAATATACATGTATAACCAAAGACTCATACAAAATAGAGAGTCTACATTTTTGTGAATTTGTAAATTTACATCACCTAGACAGTAAAATAATTTCTAAAAATGAAATGGTATTAATGATATTTTAGTTCTGAACAGCGTTTTATAATGTAAATCAACAGTACATGGTATTTGCTTAAAGCAATTTTAAACTTTTTGATTCAATGCTTTTTTTGACTGAATACATTTAAATGATTTTGTCGTATTATTTTTATCATTTATCAATTTAGTTAGTTTAGTAAATGAAACACTAACGCAATATACTAGTTATTAAATGCACTTCTTTTCTGGTCTTTTGAGGGTAAAATCTTTGCAAAATTTTTTATTCTTTGTGCGAATGCAGTCAGTTGTATTTCACTGAATCTACTGTCTATAAGATGAGCAAGAAGGAACAAGGAATTAAGCATTTCCACAACCTGCACCTGTGCTCTTAGCATTCAGAGTAAACATTAAACACAAAACCTTTACATGTTACTAAAAAATATTTGATCACATTATTGCATAATTGTAAAAATTTTCAAAATTTTCTGTCTGGTTTTTAATCTGTTTTATGACTTTAAATCATACATGATTTCCATATGCAATGAGTGTGTCCTATTTTAGGTTTAGTATCAGATTTTAAAATTAGTGTAAAGTTGAAACTAAGCAACCAAACGTACTTCTTACAGCAGCAGTATTTCCTCTTACGCCGTCTATACTTCACCTGCGTGCAAAGAACGACAGGAGGTGAGAATTTGTAATAAGAAAGAACAACACTGCTTAATTACTGATATTAGTATACGGCACTATCATATTAATGTTTACCTCTCTGCACCTCCGGACATAGATGACAGTTATTACGATGATCAGGATTAAAACCAGAACACCAACAACAATTGCTATAATCATCCAAATATTCACTGGAGCGTTCTCTAAAAATACAGAACACACAGAACAGTGTTAGACTACAAACAGTACCAGGTCCTTCTTAATTTCTTTAAATGATGGACCATTTCTCCCAATCTTCTTCAGTTTTTCAGTTGCTTGATTGCTGGCTTAGAATGCAGGTCAAAATTGGCTCATAATTAATCCGTGATTGCGATTTTGCATTTTGTTTTTATAAGACATATTGAAGAAATACCATAGAATAATAAACAGAATGACCAGATTTTCTGTAATTGGACATGGAGGCGGGTTTCGGAGCAAAGGAACATTTAATGTTCTTCTGTTTTACACTAAATATCCCTCAGGATATTGAAATGTATCTTGGTATAATATCGTGCTGTTCAGCAACAGTTCGTTCTGTATATAAAATGTACTGCACTGTTTCGTTCAACATCTCTTATACAAAAACATCTTTTGTTGTTTTACTTGTAAATGAAAACACAGAGAATCAACAATATTGCAATAAAACGTTTTGTTGAAGTGCTGTAACCTTTATGTGTGTAATGTTTACTGCCTGGTTCTGTGTCATAACTGAGCTCTATCTGAATCTGTCTATACCCATGTCCTGATGTCTTATATGCACAGACTGCAAGTTAAACATTATGTTCTTTTAATAATATGTGCAAACATTTATCAAAAATGCTTTACATTAAATATTTTAGACTATTTTACCCAAAAAATGGACACCATCAGGAGCCAAGGATTGGCCACGATTGGCCTACAGCTATATTTCCTTACCAACTTTCAAAGTGAATGTAGCAGAAGTAAGCACTGTGGAATTCTTTTTGAGTTCGCATATCCATCGCCCTCTGTCTTTCAGTCCTACTGCAGGAATTGACAGCTGCATTGGATAAGGATTATTGAGATTTTGCCGAGATGAGCTATGGGGGGTAATCCAGTTCACTTCCAGGTCAGAGCTCATGGGGTGACCCAGAGTGCAGGTCAAGTTTAGTGGATAGCCTGCATATATAACTTTACCTGCTGAAGAAATAACTACAGGGAAAGGCAAAAATGAGGGACTATATGAAACAGTTCAGTAATGTAATTTTCAGACAAATTATCATCTGTGCGTAATCCTGCATTTTCCTACTAACTCATTTCAGTGCCAGTTACACTCACCTTGCAGCACTTCTACTTGCACATTCCTGCTGATTGTTTGTGATCCAAACTTCAGATTGCAGGTGTAGGTCCCCCTGTTATTTACAGACACCTTGGAAATCTTCACATCAAGTACAGTATCTTTTACCTCTGACTCCATGAGTAAACTTTGTGTGCCATCGTGGGACTTCCAGGCAGCGGAGGGAGTTAAGTTTAAATCAAGGAGAGTGCGAGGGGATTCAGAGCGGTTCAGTGGACTGAAGCTCCAACTGCCTTCTGTCACACCTACTTTATTCAGTGTGGACCAGGTCATTTTTGAGGAAAAGGAACAAGGGATATTTAAATTATAGGCGGAGTCATGTGTGTAAATGGGATCCGATGTAGAGGGTGCAAGATCTGGGAAAAGAATAGGGAAGATATGCTTTAATATATATGATTGCTCAAATTACTGTTTCCTGCTCTGCCTCTTCCGTTATGCTACCTTGGTAAAATCAATATATCTGGACACATCTTGACTAATATGCCAAACAATCTTACAGGTTGAATAGTCAAAAATTGTCTGTCCACAACTGCATCCCTCACTACTAATATTGCAACACAGGTAGGACCAACTCATTAATTACAGCATTCATGTCTATAGTCTTAAAATGAAATGCTCAACAATCACATTTGGGCAAAATGCTAAGGTGTCCACATACTTTTGACAATGCACAGTTGTCTCAAATCAATGTATATCATTATAATAATAGTAGGTGTCAATTCTAAAATTAACTTTGTTGTTAAGCTAATTTATGGATCAGAAGTGCCTTGTTCCACATCTTCAACTGACTGTATTAGACTGTAGAAAGAACATTACTTATAATCACATACTCTGGCTCTCATGATATATCTCACTTTGTGGTGTTTATGATTTATAATCACACTACTGGTGTCACCCAAATAAAGATGGGTTCCCCTTAGAGTCTGGTTCCTCTTAACGTTTCTTCCTCATACCATCTAAGGAGATCTTTCCTGGTCACAGTCAACCCAGGCTTGATCATTTGGAATAAATACACATAGTTTACTTATTTAAATGATTGCATTCTGTAAAGCAGCTTTGAGACAATGTCCATTGTGAAAAGTGCTATAGAAATAAACTTGAATTGAATTGAATAATAAACCACCGTATGTATCCACTTGAATAATGGTAGAACTGTGTGCTATTCAATCTGTACTTACCTACAATGGTGACATCAGTCATGGCTTTCAGTGTAAAGCCACCATTATATTTCAGTTCACAAGTCCATTTTCCACTGTGTTTGGCGGAAACTGTTTTCACTGTCAGAGTGTTTTTGTTCATGGATTGTTGTCCAGTATAAATCTTATTATCAGGCCCAATCCATTGTACACTTGGGCGAACAAGCACAAATGCTCCTTGATCAATTTCACAGGACAGTGTGAGAGCGGCATTGACTAACAGTGGTTCCTGTGCGTGTATACTTACTGAAAGTAAGTAAAAGAGAAGACAGTTATCTCGTCTACCATCTTTAGCCACATTGTCACAAGTTATGCAACAGTAGATACGTTTTAAATGTATCTCAAGATTGATATTTTAACACAAAATACAAACCGTTCTGTTGCTTTGCATTGACATCGATTTACAGTAAATATGCAGATTAAATTGTGGTTCTATGCATGATTTCACAAATTGGGTTGCCATCTGTGTTTCACTGATGCTATATATTTACTATTACATAATAAGGACATGTATGTTTTAAGGTTTATACTTTTTTATAGTTGATTTCTTATTAAAACTTAACTAAAAAAACAACAGGATTGAAAAAAAACATGTCAGTGCTAGGGTCTTGCTTGTTCAAGTAAATCCTACAAAGGGGCCCCTTATCTGCCAGAATAATTCAGATTTTTTTTCTGAAGTCATGTGTAAGTTTTTCAAAGCGAAAAGATTAGTCACTTGTGCTAAACACATCTTGAGAGTTGGTACATGAGATGATGACCATAGAAAAATATACGTCTTTGCCAAATAAGTCATACAATTTAATAGAGTGTAAATCAGGTTTATACGTTTAGTAGTTCTTTGTTTAGATTTGTTTTATTGTTGGGCAAAGTTTCAAGCATGCAGAGCATAAAACCTAAAACTATTCTAAAATATCAGTTACTCTTTGTGACACTTTTGGCATGCATCATCACATGAGTAAATTATACTTCTTGTATAGTAAGCTTTAATGGAAAAAGCCGACAGAAGAAGCTTTACATGTTTCCTCTTTCACTACTTTCTTCTCATTTATAGCTTAATTCATGTTTTTGCAATTTATCTCCAGACTTTGAGTTTTCAACAAACCCAGTTGCTCTTACACTGCGTTAACATATATTTGTATGCGATAATATAAAATGCACATTGGACTGTTTTAGTAATGATTACATGGTGAATATTCAATGCCTAAGAGTTATTCCTAAGACTAAATGGCACTCCAAGTGTGAAATCATCTATATAACATATGGTAAATGCTGTGTACACATCCTTTATCCTATGTTTTATTAACTCAATAAATATCAACAGATCTGATCTCTGTCTTATTGACTAAAATTTAACCATTTTAAGGATTGCATCACTGCTCATCTTACCATCATAAAGTTTGTATGTGGTTGCATGCTCATTTACAAGTTCATGCTGTAAACATTGGAAGGTCCCAAAGTCACTAGCATTAACATGTGAAATGATAAGAGAAAAGTCTGATGAAAGAGAGATTCGCCCTTGCCACTCAGTATTCTCTGTCATAAAATACACAAAAACAAATGAATTAACTTTCAGTTTGTAAATGCAACATGAAAATGAGATGAAAAAATGAATAGATCCTTGTTACAGCCAACCTGCTCTGATAGAAGGATTTGTAGGGTTCCTACGAATCAATGAAATACCATTGAAGGACCAGTGGACGTGAACGTTTTCGTCTTTCCCCCATTTCGTCCTGGGAAGAGTAACAGGGTTACCTATCTGTGCTAAAATCACCTGCGGTTGTG
The DNA here is from genome assembly GCF_014805685.1 of Silurus meridionalis. Lineage (NCBI taxonomy): Eukaryota > Metazoa > Chordata > Actinopteri > Siluriformes > Siluridae > Silurus > Silurus meridionalis. The sequence continues at coordinate 12,872,524 of NC_060887.1, forward strand.
CTGAGAGAGAGAGAGAGAGAGAGAGAGAGAGAGAGAGAGAGAGAGAGAGAGAGAGAGAGAGAGAAAGAAAGATTTAATTGTCAAATCAATTTAATCATATGGCCCAGATATTACTGAATGTATTCCAAGTGAGTTCCAAGCAAACAGTTAAAGCACAGTTTTGTACATAATTAAAACATTTCATTTAGTAAGCATTTAAAAAAGACTTAAGATTGACTGCATGTGCTTTATGACATAGGTTTAAAATTTGTAGGGATGCATACAGTGTATATTCACTGACATAATGTTTTATGTGGAAAATCTACAGAAACCATTCACGGTCAGAGTCGCAATGATTCAGAGCTGATTTTAGTTACACTGGGGGGTAAGGATACACTCCGAAATAGATGCCAGGGTTACATTGCAAGGTACCACACAAAGACACACATATTTAACATAGCCAGTTCACCTCCTGACATGTTTTAAGAGATACATTTGGAGGGAATTTGGAAAAGCAACTGTAACACCATATCATTAGAGAGAGAGAGAGAGAGAGAGAGAGAGAGAGAGAGAGAGAGTGAATGAATATTGGAGGAATGTTCAGTGTGATGTCCCATTCCAGTTTGGACTGCATGGTTGGTATTAATATTTGCAGCTGTCATTTTTCCTTTAGTTAGCACATTCTTTTCAGCTATTAGACACCTCTGATCATCAATACTACTCTATTGATGGTGTTCGTTAATTAATGCAGTGATTCTGAATGATACCTGCTGCAGATGAAGATGAGTGAGATGAAGCCAGCAGAAGTAATAATAATTCCAAGAACATCGTTTTGGCTACCAATTCAACTGAGTAATAATAATATCCTGGGGAGAGAAATCATAAATATGATCATCAATAGATTTACACACATTTTCTCTTTTTATTATTATTTATTTTTACAGAGCTCACATTTTAAATCTGACAGATACGTGTCTTACAGTTAAGCGGAAGGAAGGGGCTTGTGGTGGGCTCAGATTTTTCACAAGATTGAGTAAAGCAAGTGTGAGAGACAGTAAGCTTTGCGGTGGGCTTTGGGTTACAGACATAAAAAGCGAGGGGCATCAGGCAGGGATATGAAAGAGAAGCAACTCTGAAAGAGGGTGCGAGAAAGCGAGCTGTGGGGGGTGGGGGTGGGTCTGAGATTGTGTCAGGAGTAGATTCTTATCCCTTTCTTCTTAACCTCCTCACCTCCTCCGCCCTCCTACACACCCCTTCTTCCTCCTCTGTTCCACGAAAGACGGATCTCTCCACGCTCAGGAGGAGAAAAAAAGATGCCACAAGGCGCTGTTAGCGGTAGGCTGCGCTGGGAGTGTGGTGTACAGCATATGGAGCTTTGTTGTGTGTGAGATTTCTGCAAATCTCCTCCATTTCTTTCTTTGTGTGCACACTGATACTGTAAAAGGTCTGAATTTGCACAATTAACATTAGAGCTGTTTTTTTTCCATCTCAAAAGTTTATTTTAGATACATTTTTAATTTTTGTAATGTTTTTGTTATTGACTTTATGAATGCATCGGATGAGAACGCATTCATTACTCAGCATTAATTTCCATTGGCAAATTCTCAATAATGACGCAAGTATGATTTTATTAGTTATAATTGCACTTGACAGTTAGTTCCCAGAAGACTAAGCATTAGACTAAGAAGAATAGCATTATTGTCTCTATTAATTTTTTGGGAAGGGGTTAAGATATCGAGTCTTGAGTTCAAATTCCAGCACCACCGCTATCACTGCCACAGGCCCTTAACCCTGGACAGGCCCTTAACCCTGAACTCCTCAGATATATAAGTGAGATTTACATTTGCCACATTTGCCCCTTATCCAGAGCAACTTACAACTGAGCAGGGGAGGGTTTTAGGGCTTTTGCTCAAGGGCCCAGCAGTGGCAGCTTGTTGGTGGGAGGTGGGATTTGAACCTGTGATCTTCTAATCCAAAGCCCAATGCCTTAACCACTGAGCTACCACCTCCCTATGAGATGATCGTAAGTCATCTCATGTATACATTTGTATACATGTATATCTATCTATAATGATATATATGTATTTGTATAAATGTATATCATTTGCCCTGAAGGGTAAATAGTAAAATCTAATACTATAAAATAAATAAATAAATAAATAAATAAATAAATAAATAAATAAATAACAGTAACGGTTTTCTGATTTCTTTACTGACTCAACTGTATTGCCTTTAATGAATTGTTTTTTATTTTATTCCGCAATAATCATGGATTTATTTGTAAAAGTTGTTTACTTTTTTAAGTAAGACAGTTTAATTATGGTGAGACATTTTCATGTAATTAATTTCTTAATTATAAGAGTGTTTCAGGGCTTTACATTACCGTTAGGATCTATTGGCACATCCTTGTACATTCTTTATGCGGTATTTCTTTTAGTGAAATGCCTCATTTTAAGATCTACGTTAAAAATAATATTACTTCCACACAGTTAAAATATGCGTGTCTGAAGAAGGGCTATTTGTGCTACACTTTTTCTTTTTTTTTTTGCATGGATGTGTTCAAATGTATTTAAAGGGAACTCACATACCCACATTATTCAAACCCTGATTTGTAATAAAGTTTGTTTATATGACATAATTGGAGATTATGGTAATAAACTCACGCTGAGCTGCTCGGTTCGGTCATATCATCACCCTCGTTTTTAACAATATATCACACAAAAAAAATTTAATAGTGACACAATGCAAAAAACATGATGTTTAATGTTTTTTATTCAGTGATAGAATGAGTCTTGAATCTCTTAAAATCATCACCAGAAGAATAAATACATTATTTTAATATTTTAAATAACCATGCATACGATTGTATTATGGGGCGCATATTTCTGATTTCTGAATGAATCGAATTCCTTCCTTAAATCAGTGGACGCTAACATTAATATGGTATTTCTAATAAGTGATCATAATCTTTCAAATATTTACCTGTTCTCATACAGTTCATACACACCAATGTTTTTCTTCTACAAGACTGCTGATGCATGTTTTCCCACAATGCATCAAACACTAACTTTTCTGAAACCTATTTATGGGATGTATTATACAAATACATCAGTGAAGCATTTGTAATCATTGAAGTTTTGTGACTACAGACTGAAATACTGAACTGAAGTAGGCAAAAAATAAACCAAATTAGTCAATTAGGATTAAAAAAAAATATATATATATATATACAATATTACAAATAATCCAAATAATCTTAAATAAGCACAGCAAATATGGAGACAGCGAGAAAGCTTCTTATGCTTAAAGAAAGGCAGCGGTATGAAAAGGTGTTGAAAAAGGAAGTGCAGTTAAAAAGACGAAAGATGTAGAGATAGAAGAGAGCAGAAGGCTGCACCTGACGACTTAACCCAGAAAAGACAGATGATCAGGCTGTGGTCAGAGCCAAGGTTCAACAGAAACAATGCAATGCAGCAGATTCGAGCATATTGAGGACATGTTTATAAATTTTAAAATGACTTTAAATCCAAATCTTTGTAAAAACTGAAATGCATGACGTGCATTATGATTTAGATATATGATATTTTGATAATATGATATAATATGGCAGTAATTGTATTACGGAACAATTTTCGAATCACCCTTTACAAAACGAGAACCAGGATTCTGTTAAATCGCACCATGAAATTAAATAATAATCATGCATACATTTTAAATGACTTCAATCTCATTAATTATGTGAATGAAATCTACATATGTATTAAGTGATAGAGGAATAGAATGTGACATCATCGTGCAGTAAGCGAATAGAGAAGTGAGCATAAATTCTCAGAAAAAGTATACTGTTTTTTTGTCACCGGAATGGTACGCTTAACTTTTATTATATTAAATCTTTAAGTCTTTCACCCGGAAATGTGCATATAGTGTACAAAAAATGTATTAAATCTATTAAAATTCTAATTACATTTAAGAGAGGAAAGTATATTAGTACACTACACACATAAAAGTGCATATTAACGATAATAACAGAAAAAAATACGCTTAATCGTACAGCCCCTGCGTCAAGAACGTGCCCTTGCTTATTACCCTTTTCAGTGCACTGGGAATATAGATGTTTGTGACGAATCATAATTTTGTCATTTAAAATGTAATGATGATGTAAAAATATCGAAATCAAAAAACGAATTCTATGTGATTGTAATATTAATGAGTTTTAACGACTAACGACAAAATATTACTATTAAGGAATCTCATCCAGGCCATCACCAAACAAAAACGACAAGCAGAACAAATAAACAAACAAACCATCAAACAAACTTGTAAAGAGATTTCTGCCTGTAAGTATATGAACCTGGAAATATTTCGAGAAGACTGTACCTTGATCATCCGATGTTTGTCACTCCCTCAGTGCTCATCAGCTCTGTTCCTGTGCAAGCTATAGCGGTCCTATAAGGTATGTTGACCCCTCCCTTCCTTCTGATTGGCCTAACAGGAAGAACAAGATGTCCAGGATTAGAATAACGTCAAATCTTTTGTTTTTGATTAGCTAAAAAACGATGACAATGACACTCATGAATATTGATGATTACTGATCATCGTCATGGTCACAGTTCTTGTGGATTTCTCGTTACCTGTCGGTACCTGATTAACCTCATATTAATAATATCGTAGTGAAGACGTACGCGCTGATAAAGCTTAAAAGATACGTATTTAGGTATATGCATATTACACATATGTAACATGTAATAACACCACCATGCATATATTGTATAATGGTGTTAATGATTAAAATATATGTTCAATCTTGTTAATATAATATTGCAAATTAATGAAAAAAAACCAATAAAATAAACAAAAAGACCATTATTTTGTATATCAGTGACTCTGATCAGTCACTTGTTTTGTTAATTCATTTTATATATTGATATTCAGTGTATAGTTCACTTGATTGCTTTATACTTAGTAACAAATCGCCTCTGTCCACGCAGCACAGTATGGTTTATAAGGTATTCCCGTTTTGTCTTTTTTTGCAGCTGAATAAGGAATAAGGAATTCCGATTTGTAATCTTCTACTTCAGTGGAATGAAGGATTATAGCATGACTTGAGATGCGTCATTTGGTGTTTTTATGTTTTCTCTTCACTTTTTCTGTTCTGCTTTTTAATAACGCAACATCAGGAGAACATCAGATTCTGGCCTTACTTACATATTCCTTTACTCTACACTATTGTTATTGTTCTAATGCTTTATTTAGGGAATTAAGAAATATTAACAATTGACATTAACAACTCGGCTGATATGAACAGCTCACAATGAACAACAACGGCGTGTTATTTGTTTTTGAAATTCAATAAAACCGAACAATGTTTACAGAGAGTTAATCCATCCATCCATCATTATTTAATAATAATCCATTACATGAAATAGAGGCACTAATTGGAGATAATGACCTTTTTTTTTTTTTTTTTTTCTCACATTGTAGTTCAGACCTCGTGTAAACCAACGCTCTGACTCTGTGCATTCATTTATTTTTATTAAGCCTGTTAACATGAATTCTATTTTACAAATGTTTTATTTAGACATTTTACTTTTAAACGATTGTAGATTATCCACAGCTTCATTTGTGCTATTTGGCAGCAAACGGTGTTGACGGGGGGAGAAAAAAAAGTTTTAACTATAATGCTGACTTTTGATTTCATTAGAAAACTACACATATGAAATATCTTATTCTTGTTTTTGAATACAGAGTCCCTCAACTTCTCTTTTTTTTTTTTCTTTCAATTTCATTTTATTTAATTTGCCCACTTCCATATTTTTGTACAAAATGGTCTTTGTGAAACATAGGTTGTATATAAGTCCAAGAATTGACTATAAAGAAAAATTTTCATTCGCATTTGGATTCATCATACTGAAATTTTCACAGCTTCACAGCTTTATTTCGGTTGTTTATGAATGCAAACGATATTTGTTGAAATCATCGTTATGTGCCATTTTACTAAGGACACTAGGTGGGTTTCTATTTATAACCCGTTCAATATATGCAATATAATATAGAATAGATTTTATAAGAGTATAGTCTAGTCTAAGAGTTATAAAGTTATACAGTTAAAAAGTTTAAAATGTAAGTTTTGATAAGTGTAAAGTTATACTCTATAGTATAAGAACTAGTTTTACAGTCTCAGGCTAACTTCAAGGTTTTACGGAGTAAGTTCTAGGAAGAACACAATATGGTTAGTTCTTTTTACTGACATGATGTTATATACGCATAATTTACTAAATAATGATATAAGAAAATGCAAAAGCAATCTTTCTTATTCGTTAAATAATTTCCACAAGAGTAGGTTAGGGTTTGATAAAGTTTACTCACACTGTCAGTATGAAGTATCAATAATGAGTGTGGCTGTCTGCTTGCAAACTCGCATGAACGAATGTTTAAAAAAGGTTTAGTTGTACTTGATGTTGTAATGATCCAGTGCATATTCTCTCCTGATTACTGTAAAAATGCTCTAGTGAAAGAACAGATACTGTAATCATAAAGACTGTTCTGTTGTCGTTCCAAGATTCACAAAATATACATACATCCTTTCAAAGCACTTTGTACTGTACATGTTCACTCTATTACAGCTGATTGATTTATAATCTTATCATCCAGTTTAATGGATGGGAATGGGAAACTTGTGAATCTGCTGTAATCTCTTAAACTTTCTTCATAATGTCTTCTCATGGAGAGCTTTTGTGCCCTGTCACATGGGGGTTTGCTCTTAAAAACTAATCAGCCTTATAACAATGTCTATTATTACAAAACAAAGGGAGAAAAAGAAAGAAAGAAAGAAAGAAAGAAAGAAAGAAAGAAAGAAAGAAAGAAAGAAAGAAAGAAAGAAAGAAAGAAAGAAAGAAAGGAGGCAGCGAGTGAAAAACACATTTCTGCACGTTAATTTGTTCAGGAAATGTTGATAAATTGACAAACATTATTGTAAAAAGACGAAAATTATAGTTCAGGATAAGGTGCAGGAGTGACTCTTATCAACATGTTCAGGTAGATAAAGAGAAAGGCAGCCTCATACGGAGTTACAACGTGCTTCTGTAGGACAGGGGTGGTTTGCTTAGGGGAACCACATGAAGGTCAAAACAAACATGGCTCCTGCTTCACATCTGTCTTTGAGGTTTCACCCTTCTTTCATTTGCCTCTTCCTGCCTCGCTTAGTAAATCTTACAAAAAAAAAAAAAGAAGAAAAAAGAAACTTGCTCATGTACAGTAGCTCAATTCTACTCCAGTTTTATTGTGCCGTCCATTTAAAGGATATTTAGTGTAGAATTTAGACAAAATATAACATACCAATAGAGTAGTTGGGGAAACCTATAGAACCTCTGATTCACAACTCTGAAATTTTCATATAGGGTGTTTTGAGAGGAAAGACCCAGTTGCAAGGGATCCCTCATTACTCACACTGTTTGAGGGAGTAGGGACTGAAAACATAACCATTACTGAAAGAGAGAAAGACTGAAAGGAAAAGAGGAGGAGGCGATTTTCAATTAGTCATCCTCCTCAGCAACTGCTATTAAAAAAAGTTTGAACATGTTTTTGTAAAATAGTGCAAACGGACTCAATTCTTGTTGTTTCAACCTTTTTTGAGAATCTGAAGTAATAGATTGTAACATACTAAAATTAGCTCCTGGGGAGAAACCATTCACCCACTCCTTACCACCTATCTCCATGCAGCAATCTCTCTCTTTTCTTTCAGTAATGACTGTTTATGTGTTCAGGCTACATTCTGTCAGTAAGGGGATCCCTCAGACACGCATGTTAATCATCATGAACTTTCAGACATTCCCACACTTTGCTCATTCGAGACTAAATTAACCCACAAAAATGCCTATAAATACATTGATAGACAAAAATAAAGTCATGAAGATGGACAGTTGAGTTTTGCCAGAAAATATAGTTCTAGAGAAGTAACGCTAATCTCTTTGCTTTTTTTGGGGGGTAAATCTCTTTCAGTCAGTGAAGTAAGTCACCGTGGGCTTTAAATGTACACACAGTAAAATGTCAGTGGAAAAAAGCTGGCTGAGCTGAGTGACATTTGGTTTCCTTATTGTGAAATGTAATTGTATATCTTCCATTACAAATATCTCTCTCTCTCTCTCTCTCTCTCTCTCTCTCTCTCTCTCTCTCTCTCCTCTTAACCACTGCCTGCACTGTACAACATGGCTTCTCAATTGCACATTGAAAATCATTTGACTTAGCTCAGTAAAATTCCAAATTTCTTTGAATCACCTGCACCTTCTATATGTCACCGAATTTCTGTTAATGAAGATATTTAAGGATTGGTCTTGTGGATTTTCAAACCTCACAAACGTCATTTAAAGCTTTCTTTAGAGCAGTGGCTTTCAAAAGACACAAATTTGGTTTATACTATGGCATTATGTATTGAATCGGAAGGTCAGAAGATGTGGATCCTTGTTCTATAACAGCACCTCTCTGGCAATTCACAGGTTTATATTACTAAGCTCATTCTGATTCAGGTTTTCATTTCTATAGTAACAGCAAAGCCAGGCATTTGTATGGCGGTTCATTCATATTACATTATATTACAAGAATATATTGAATATGGTGGCATTTTCTGTGAGAAGATGCTTATTAAACATTTTTGGAAGTATTAATCAGTGTCAGTGCTTCGTAACAGTCAGAAGCAAAGCTGTAACTTTTATGCTTTGCGTTTTCACACACAGGAAAGGCTTCAGTGTTTTGTGTTTTCCTGACAACGTGACAAACTACATTTGTTTTTTGTTTTTTAAAAAAGCGCTTGTGAGAGAACACATTACCATTGTTGTACTACAGTGGTACTTATTAGTTTCTGCTCTTCCACAATATTAAAACATGCCTCTACGTGAAAACGCATGACACATTTCTCTGTAAAAATCGAAAAGTTATCATTGCTGAGGCATAAGTGAAATAAAACACTTAATGACATGCTGTTACAAAACACTGCATTATTTTGGGTTTTTTAAATATAGGACCCAGAATTTCATTTCTAAGTGACAGAACTATACCTAGCGTACGTTGCACTGTCGATGCCGAAATAGTTACAAAATTTAAATGTGCCGATAATGTGTGGCTCTATTTTAGGTGTGATTAATGAGAGAGCACTGCTAAATATAATTGTTAAACAACCTATATACTCTGTTTTCTTTTTTCATATTGAATTAATTTAGGCAATAGCTTAACTGACAAACACTGCAATGGGGACTAGAAGTACCCAAAAGATCTAAAAGAACCCAAAAAAACTTCCATTCTGAGATATTATGGAACTTAAAGTGTGAGTAGCAAGTTAATTAAGTGGAGTAAAATCTTTGATAAGCATTTTGTCTTTCTCATTTGACCAACATTTAAATAAAGCTAGTGAGATAATAATTCATTTAGTCATAAACGTCTGTTTAAACAGTATATAAAAGTTTAAGTGGCAAACATCGGACATGAACAATTCTCTTTTCTGAACAACAAAATACAACCAAAAAATCTTCAATTAAATGCAGTCACAAACATGTAGACAAAATTCACAGATTTTGGCAACATGTCAAATAATTTCAAAGGATATTTCATAAGCAGACAAACAATCAGGTCTTTACATTATGCTAGCTAATTTCCAGGCATGATTTATTTTTTGAGACTCCAAAAGTACACAGCTATTGTCACACTATTTATTTATCAATTTCTTTGCACTATCACACATTGAGCTCTGTGTATTAGTGGGCGCTGCACCGTCACTTGAGGATCTCGTGTACCGTAACAACTGTATATAGTTGAAGTGACAATTAAAGCCATTTGACAACTTCTTTCTCACACAGCACAAGTGCAAAACAGCCATCAAGAGTAAAACTTAAAAATGTTATTGGATCTGGATGTAATTGAACATTTCATCATGTAAAATACATTATTGTTGTCTGCTTCGCTTTCAGAGCAACACAAGCTTTTATACAGCTTACATGTAAAGAGTGTTACTGTTTGCATTATCACTCAGGGGTAAACAACAGCAGGAGATTTCTATACAAGCTGAATCCAGGGAATACAATGATTAAGACTCAAATCCAAACACTGTATGTGTAAAATGTAATGTTCAAAGAAACGCTTTAAGTGAAACTCCACCAAACTGTAGCCAGAAATTAATGTTAAGTTAATGTACGTTGAAGTACGAAGTGTGTTGTACCTCGTGATGAACTCGTCTTGAAAAGGAAACAAAGTCAGCTGCTTTAACCGTCTATAGCAGCACCTGAAACAAGGCCTTCTTCAGAAAACCTTGAAGAGACTAAAATGTCTGCAGAGATGAATAAGCAACGAATGATTTGTAGTGCTTCTGTAGTACAGAGTAATTATATATTAATAACTTGATGAAGTCTGTGCTAGTAAAAGTCAAAGATAATGGCTGACTGACTACCTGCTCCTTACAACTGCTTCTGTTTTGCTTTAATAAAACTTCCTTTCTTTTTCTAGAATATTGAAAAATACACTACAATGTGCATTACATAATGACTATTCATAATGCACAATATACACAATAAATTACTTTTATTTACCTAAGCACAGGTTCAGAATGGAGCTTGGAGGCACTCAGGATCATTACAGTTCTTAGGAGTGAACGCCAACAAAAAACAATACATTACAGACATCGACGATATACAGTTACGAAAGCTATCAATGCTCCTTGCTCCTCTCCAGCTTCACGGTATGTTCAAGGCTGAAATATAGTACATCTTGTTCCACCCTAGTCCTTTACATTCCTTTTACATTTGGAGCATTTTGAGTGCTTAATGACATTTTAGACTGTTTTAACTATTCAACCGTACAGCAAAGTGACACAAGTAGGAAAGAGAATATGAGGGTGTAGGAACACACCCAAAGAAAATGGGTGGTATGTGTGGGCTTGGGTTAAAGTGAAAAGGAGAGAAATGTGTGTATGACACATTGTATGAAAAAGGGAATCCTAGTCTCAGTATGAAAAGTAGTCTTGGGTGTACATGAGTGGATTGTATACTGAAATGTGTAGCTTTTAACCTCACTTATAAATGTATTATTAGTGAACATTGTTCTATAATTCTTACATACTGTAAAGCTGCTTTGCGAAAATGTCAAATGCTAAAAGTGCTATAGAAATAAAATAGAATTTGAATTATTACTGACAGGCTATTTCTGGGTTATTTCATTAGTGCACACAAAGACACAGTAACACTATAAACTTTGACATCAATACACTATATACACTATAAACTTTGGCATCTGGAACAGGGGTCACCAACATGGCACCAGGTCGCCCGCAAGGACCACATGAGTCGCAAGTGGGCCTTTTCTAAAAATAACTGACTATAGCGCCACTTATAAGTGAGCTGCAGCTAATATTTTTTTAAATCACACTTGCATTGGTGTGAATTTAAAAATGACAATATATAAAAAAAAAAAGCTTAAAAAAATCATATTCATCAAATCATAAAATTTCATATTAGATCTAAAGCTAGCTGGTCTCCAAGTTGATTTTTGTATGTTACATAATTGATAATCTGCACAAACGTGATACAATGTAGAAGTGATCATTTGAAAATGTAAATACCTGCAGAGATTTAGCAAAATAAAGTTTTGCATATCGATATTTATCTGTTTCCTATCTTGTTAAATCATTGTTGATAATTATTGTGAGAAATCATTAACATGATCAGTGTCTTCACATAGATGAATATCATTCATTATTAATAATAACATATAATTAAAGGTAAATTGAGCAAATTTGTTATTTCAGAATCGTGTATCAAACTGGTAGTCCTTCACATTAATCGGTACCCAAGAAGTAGCTCTCGGTTTCAAAAAAGTTTGGTGACCCCTGCACTAGAATATAGAAAAATACTCTACAATGTACATTACATAATGACTACTAATAATGCACAATGTACACAATACATTAATTTTGTTTTCCTAAGCACAGGTTCAGAATGGAGCTTGGAGGCACTCGTGATAACTACAGTTCCCATGAGTAAACGCCATCAAAAACAATAAATTAAAGACATAGACGCCATACAGTCAGTTACGGAAGCTATCAAAGTGTATTAGTATATTATTTATGGCAAATGATTCACTGGTCAGGTTAGTGTGAGACGTACTGAAATCTGAAATAATGCATTGTAAACAATCTAAACAATAAGAATAAATCTGAAATGATAGAAGATTATCTATTATTCTATTAACTCCTGCTATAGACGGACAACCCATTCAAGATGTATTCCTGTCTCATGCCGAGTTCCCTAAATAGGCTCTAGATCAACCACAACTCTGACCAGGATGATACGCTTACTATAGATGAATGAATAAATAAAAAAAATAATGCATGAATGCAAATTTCTGCCTGTATATGCTTAAGTCCTTCTAGTCAACCCATTCCTTAGCCTTTCTGTCTTGCGTTAGTCCACCTTGTTTTTGTGGTACGTCTCGCTATGTTCCATTTTGCTTGAGTGTATCTTGTTTTAGCTCATATAGTGTTGTTTGTCTAAATTCAATCCAACATTCTTTAGGAGATTTTGTTGTAACCCGTCTTGCTTTTGAGTCCATCTACAGACCTTGTTTCATTTGTACACATTGTTTTTATTCTTCTTGCTTGCAGTCTGTCTTGCTTTAACCCTTCTTGCTTAAGCTTAAGTCCATCTAGTTTCTTGCTCGTCTTGCTGAAGTCCATCCTTCAATAGTCTGCCTTACTTGCTTTTGTATATCTTGCATTAACCCATCTTGTTTTTTTGTCATTTTGCTTTAGCTCGCTGTGCTTTAGTACGTCTTGTTTTGGTCTCGCTACGTCTTGCTTTGGTTCATGTTGCTTTAGTTGTCCAGCTCGCTTTATTTCATCTTGTGTTCAATGCAATTCAATCTCATTTTCATCTGACTAGTGCATTGAACAATGGACATTGTGACAAGGAATCATTAATAAACTAATATATAAATATAAATAGTATATATATATTTATAAATATATAAATATATACTATTTAATAATTTAAGTATATACATTTTAAATTTATAAGAATTATCCATTTAGACTGTTACTTCTTGTCTTCCTTTTGTCTGTCTGTCCTTTTGCCACAGCCTCTTCCTCAAAATAAACTGATAATACATTTAATTATCTACCCTAGATATGTAGTCCACAGTTGCAAACTTTATGCTAGCACAATCTATTGGCTCTGTAATGCTAAGATGGCAACATATATTCAACTTCATACACACATCTTCATCTACCTCTTTACAACCTCTAATTACTGCAGTTGCAATGAAGCAAATGAAATGTTTATATTTGATTTTAATCAATTGATTTTTTAACTTCACTATCACTGAAAACTCAAAATATGGAATGAAAATGAAATTGAAAGAATACACCTTTATTTTATTTATCTTTGAGATTTGTTTGAATGAAAATGCACATGGTCAGTAGATAAAACTTGGCTTTTATGGTTGTTTTCATCTTATATACTATCGTCTATCCTTGTGAGGATGATATTCAGAAATTCAAGAAACGTGTTCGACACACGGTGAAATCGAGTGCCAACAAGGACCACTGTAGACTTGTCCTGATGGTTTTGTGGTATATTGTGCATTTTGCTCAATTAATGAAGTTAAAAACCTGAATGTGTATCCCTGTGTTTCCTAAACGGTGTCGTTAATTTTATAATTTAACATACAGAAGGGTTTTTTTTATATACCGTTTAACATATTTATATATATCACTGTATTCAATATTCAGTATTGTTTGTACAAAACTTTTATTAATATTAAAGTTTTGAAAAAGTAACACAAATCAACTAATAGATTGGATCTCTATCAGCAAGCCAGAAGAAGAGTGGCAGGGAAAACCTTCCTGAGATGATATATATAAAAAAACATAAGAACTGATGCGTTTAAAGCATAATAATATTATTCATATTTTTATTATAAAGTCTCCAGCTGCCATTTTATAATTACAATAGCATAGGTTTGTTTTCGTCGTGTATCAGGTACGGTTGAATGAATAGGCACCACTTGTACAAGTCAAACGCAAAGGTAAGGAATATTTGTTGATTGACAAAAATGAAATGTTTAATCATTTTTAAAACATATTCCCCAGTGAATGTTAGGTATTATAATGATCTAGCAACCGATAACCCTAGTGTATTCGAACTGTATAACTTACCATCTCAGCGTATACATACTAACAAAGGGGACGTTAATCTTTAACAAATGAGCTCTTTGCTATGTCTTCTTACTTTCCACGTCTATCATATCATTAATGACAAAAGCAAATAAAGTCCTTAGTATTTCAGATATTACGATCCTACAAATTTAATAGCATTTAGATTTTAACATTATAAATAAGCAGGTGTCACAGTAACACTGTCACAAGTCTGAGATTTAAGAAATACATGAGCTCATCATAAATAACACTGAATAATAATTGTCAGAAATAAATTGAGCAAGTTGTTGGCTTGGTCCTGTGTGTTGTTCTATTACTATGTTGCGATACATTTTAGAAAATTAATAGAAAATGAATACAAAAAGAAACAAACAAAAAAAATGTAAGACAATGGTTCTTCATACACTGTAGTTCCACAAAACGATATAGACATAGAATTAAAAGAGTCTGGACTCGATACACACCTATAAATTTCTTATCAGAACCGTGAATGTTTACGTTTTGATGAGGCCTATGTGCTTATGGACAGAATACAACAGCTATTTACTTGTTGTAAATACCCATTACTTTTTTATATTCTCCCAACTTATTATTATTTGTATTTATATTATTTGCTTATTTCTATTCTTACAGTTGGTTATTATATAAACAGTGTATAACGCCACATACGTCTACATATGCAACAGTCGTTGTTGCATTAATTGACAACAGAACCAGTAATCACATGTTTAATAGCATCACTATAAAAAATATATATATATATATAATACACAGTTAAAGTTTTATATCTAACTCAGTGAGAATGTTAGCACTATCTCAGCTACCATGCGATTAGCAGTTTCTTGAATCTATTGACTATAAAACCAAGTCCAAGCTCGATTGAGGCACATCTGATAAAAATTGTACTAAGAATCAGAATTTTGATATAATTAAAAAACTAGTACTTACAATGTTCATGTGATAAAAGCAGTTCCTTATGCTGAGCCTCACAGAGCTCCAATGACATTAAAGTTCTTTAACGCTGAATGAACAAACACACACATACACACACACGGGACAGGAAACAGTGCTGTCATCTGTCTCACTACTGAAGAGGACTATGCTTAGTTTATCTTCACCAGCAGTGTCAGCTTTTCTACACTACACTACACGACAACCTCAAAGTTCTCTCCTCCCATCAAGACCACCATCAGAGCCTCCAGGTGATTTGTGAGTGCTTAGATTCTTAACAGGTATAGGTCTTTCTTTCTTTCTCTTTCTATCTCTCTCTCTCTCTCTCTCTTTCTCTTTAGCTCTCCTCTTATGTCAGCCCCCACCCTTCACTTATATTGCAACCGTGTTTCCTATGCATCCCTGATTAGAAGTCGTCACAACCTTGTAGCTGCTGTCCTGCTGTCTAGCAATGCTGCTGTCAACATTTTATCTGGATATAGCAGGAGCAATGATACAGCGTTGTTGTTTTTTTCTTTTTTATTTTTTGTATACTCTCTTATAGCTGTTTTATATGTGTATTAAGATATGTGCACCATCTATACCATTGCATTTTTACCAAAAAAAACCAACACTGCTATGTGCAATATATATATTATTTTCTACAGAGATTTTAGAGCTTATATCTTTTCATTATGGAAGACATATATCCATATACTTTTAATAATAGAAAAATAATAATAATAAAAAATATAATTGTAATAACAGAAAAATTATAATGTATTTACTTGAGTTAGAAATGAGAGTCTTTGTACAATCGTAATAAAAAAAAAATTATTAACTATGAAAATTATATATTATTAAAAAATATATATACATATATATATATATATATATATATATATATATATATATATATATATATATATATATTCACTTTTAATAATATATAATTTTATATATATATTTCTTTTTTTAATACGATTGTACAAAGACTCTCATTTCTAACTCAAGTAAATACATTATAATTTTTCTATCATGGTGGTTTCCTATCAAAACCTCACTGGTTATAAAATGAGCAAAAATAAAAACACACCTCTGAGTCTGTACTGTGCCACCATTTTTTAGCTTTTGCAGCTGTTTGGGGGTAAGCAGGAAAATTCCCTTCTATAGCTTTCTTGTGTGGAGAGGTACTGACTCGATCAGTAAAAAGTTTAAGTTTACAGACTAAGGCTTCTATATTTAAAGAAATTATAAATAATGGTTTCTGTCTGTGAGCAATTTTTTACTTCAACAACAATCATGAAGCCATAATGAATGCATAATGAATTTGGTTCCTATCAAGAATTCTTCCTCACATTGTCTGCTCCACTTGTTCATTAGGGATAAATGTATGATTTTCAAATGTATATTATGTTAATCTATTTATTTCTGTAAGGCTGCTAAGCAAGAACAAATATTGTTAAAAGTATAATAAAAATAAAATGGAATTGAATCGAAATCTATTCAAAAGAACCCAAAGGAAAATCCTATCCATAGTTTATATAACAGATTCATTTACTTATTTGAGTTCATCCTAATTTCTTGATCAATATTTTGTTTTTAAGACACTTAAAAGCTTTATATAGTCCCATTTTCTGTAGGAATGTATTCCTGAAACGCATGGTGCCATGCACAGTGGAACCTGGTAAATTGAAAGCAGTACTGACTCAGACACATGAACAGATAATATAATAAGTTCCTGATGATTATGTTTGCAAAACCTGGACCCACACTGAGTGCTAATGTGTTTGCTTTCTAAACCACTAACATATGTGTCAGTGTTTTCACCCACCACTCAATGAGAAGTTTGTATGTGTGTGTGTGTGTGTGTGTGTGTGTGTGTGTGTGTGTGTGTGTGTGTGTGTGTGTGTGTGTGTGTGTGTGGCCACCTGTGCAGCCTCTAACACCACCTGTACCAGTGCAAGCGGGAAGTGCTGCTACTTCATGCTGGTGCAAATGTAACATAACACACATACACGTGTATTTGAGCACACACGCTGACACACAAGTTTTATTTTAATGTGTAATCTTGAACATATATACAGCCAATGTTAAATTCCTTTAATTATGCAAAATATTTATGCAAAAAAAAAAAAAAAAAAACGTGTCAAGGATATTGATCTTATTTACAAATGACAAAATATGAGGGGAAAAAAGAAACATGCTTAATCAAAACCTTATTATATAAATTAAACAAAAATAGAAAAAATTCTAAAATGATTTGAGAAAGAAAATGAACAAGCCATGATCTGCAGCTATTAAACTTTACAATATCCTGCTTTATTGATCGCCACAATTTGACACTTTGACTCATAAGTCGTGTAAAGAGCTGTAATCGTGCCTGGAAAGAGGAGGAGGCCGTGCTTTTTTACCTGCCCTGGGCTTTCCTACACCCCTTTAGAGACAAAACAGTATGTAATGTTAATCAAATTGCATTATTTGTTTGAAACTGTCAATAACAAAGATTATTTAAAGCTTTCAGATTAATTAAACTGCGGCTGAATCACAATGATAAATGTTTATTTGTGTGTATGTACTTTTGTCTATATATATATATATCTTATTTTACATTACAGGAAGAAAAAGCTACCTGGTACACTTGCAGTAATCCCTTGGTTGCCGCATAGAATTCAGTTTATTCATCCTTCTCTGTGGAAAAAAAAGCCTCCTTGAGCTACTTTTATGCCTTTATTATTCTGTTTGCTCATTGATTTCTTTATTTATTTTTTGCTCACCTTCATCCGTTTGTTCCTTCTGTAAATCACTACAATAATGATGACAAGGCTGATCAGGACTACAATCGACAGCACAATAGCAACCCAGATCCACATCTGCATACCCCAAAAACTCTTGTGCCATATGTTGTTTTTGTTCATCTTCAAATCATTTTCTTAAGTAGAAGTAGGTGTTGCGCGCACGCGCACACGCACACGCACACACACACACACACACACACACACACACACACACACCAAAAAGTAAGCATTGCTTGGCCAGTTTTTGTTCATTCTGAAAAGATTTTAGGAAGGCAGTTTAATCTCATACAAGAATTGCCAGAATCATTTGGATGAAAAGTTAGACTTAGGCTGAGACCACTACCTTTGCATACAAAACTCATCCTAAATAGAGAACTTTTAGGAATTTGGAGTATGGTGTTCAGAAAGCATCATATTGTTCTCACCTGAATCAAAACCTTCTCTTTTTAAAACTGTCAGGTGCAACTTTTCACTCAGCGAATTTCCACCTTCAAACTCCAGAGTGAACACGTACACACCAGTATCGGCTCGCGTCACCTGACAAAATATTGAAAAATTGTATCCATATTTACATTAGACATAGAGGCACATGTTTTATAATGATGGATGATGAAGAACGGAACACATTTCCATAGTAAACAGAGGCATATCTATATTTTAGAGTCAGATTTAAAAAGAAACACAACAAACTTTTCTGGATTTTCACCTTGTTCAGTTTCACACTAAAGTTTGCATTCAGCTCCTGGTCACTGAAGGTGACTCTATCACTGACACCAGTGCGATTCCACTTGACAGTGTTTGCTGTACTTATTAACACAGGGAAGTAAACCTCAGATGGGGGCTCACGCTTCCAAAGGCCCCCCTTGATAGGCAGCCTGTTTTTGCCAGATAGTAAACATGCAAGCTCTACAGTGTCCCATTCAGAAACCATCACTTCCCCTGAGGTTATTAGAGGACCTAAAGAAAGTAGACTGTTAGTCTTTTTAACAAAAGAATCACCAAACATTGTATTGCACAGTGTTTGGACGTCCTGTAAACAACTTTGCCTACCAAATTAGGATTCATATGTGTAACATGGAAGAGACATGAGAATATATTTTAGCAAACATACCAATAACTTTGACCTCCACGGTTACATTTATCCGAAATAACCCTTTCTCATCTCTGACCATGCAGGTCCAGGTTCCAGCATTATCTGTGGTCACGGATTTTACATTCACCTCCTTATCGTTGCTATATGATGTGGAATTTGGGTTGAACCACTGGAATGTGTGTTTATTTGGAGTAGAGCCAGTAGCAACATCACAGCTCAGTTTTGTTCCACTGTTATACAGCACTGTAGATGGGTTTGCTTGTGCTGAGAAGGGGAAAAAAAAAAAAGAAGAAGAAAAAGAAGAAGAAGAAGAAGAAGAAGAAGAAGAAGAAGAAGAAGAAGAAGAAGAGAGAAATGAGAAAGAAGAAGCTGATATTGTATTGCAGAGATGTTAGTTATAACTACACACAAGGACGGAACATACTTTAGTAACTGTACTTCATTGCTATTGTACAAGAGTGTATTTCACTTCATTAGCAAATATACTGGAACTGATTAGTATTCTAAGGTTCAAAACTAAAAAATAAATAAATAAATAAATAAATAAAACAGTATGCAAATACAATGTATTCTCTCTCTCTCTTTACACACACACACCCACACAGACACACACACACACACACACACACACACACACACACACACACACACACACATATATATATATATATATATATATATATATATATATATATATATATATATATATACGTCTGTCAGAATGAACATGTGAAATTCATTTGATGACATCCTTTCTTTACTTTTCTTTACTAAAATTTTTATTCACTAAACATTTGTTTTGCAGCTTGAAGTCTCAAATCAAGCACTAAAATCCTCCATGAGCACACATCTGGCAATTAAAACTGTCCGTGTGGAAACATAGCAAATGTTCCGTTTAATTACTTTAAAACATTTATAAGAATATTTTGTCTTAATGCAAAATTCATTGTATGTTGATTATGGTTTCATTAATACTACATAGACAAGATAGAGCATGTGTTAGAGTTAATCGTGAGTTAACTCATGACAATCAATATTTAATCATCGCGATTAAATATTTGAATCAAATCGACAGCCCTTGTTAAAATACCGCATTATTTTTATACACTGTGTATAACGGTTGCAGTCCGTCTCACCTGATGCCAAAAAGAGTTTGTACTCAGTTGTTTTGCACTTGTAGACTCCAAAGTCTTCGCTCACCAACGAGGCGATCTGCAACGTGGTCCTGTCAATCCGGGCCCTCGAAACAGTTTGAAAACTACCTTCAAAATGAAACCGTTCACACCATCACACAACCACATGCAGCAAGAGACCGTGTAAGGAAAACATGTTGTTTGTGTTGGTGTAAGTTTAATGCTTACTGTAAGACAGTTATAAAGGAAACACGAATAAAAGCATTTTAATACCTCTGCGCAATAATCCTGTTTTAGCTTTGGAGAGCAGTAGCTGGTTGTTCAGTTTCCACTCAATTTCTTGGTTCATGTTTGCATCTTTGCAATCCATTTTTACTTCATCTCCAGTTTTTTTATAAATGACTTCACAGCTTCCGATGGTAACAAAAAAAGCTGCAACAAGGACAGACTTTTAATTGAGTTAAAGTATATTGTCACATCATTATGTAAAGTATGAACTGATGTGTACTGATGAATATTTTCACTCACCAAAGGTGATCCAAACGATGCATTTTGATCTAAACATTTCTGCTCATATCTTTAAAAGTAAAAAAAAAAAAACACTAAGCAATAAAGAGATAGAGATATAGATATATAGATATTTTTTTTTGTTTAGTTTTTTCCCCCAGATGGTAATCTAAAGATCAAAAAAATGAGGCTGCAAAAGCCATTTCCGTTTATAACTCTTTCTGGTTTGCTTTTCTGTGCAGCGTTCGAACCATGTCCATGAGAAGCTTCTCATTTCAGCAAGCATAAATAGCAATATAATTATGAATTTAAATTCAAATATAGAATATATATTATTATTGTTGGCAATATATTACGATTGCAATGTATAATAATTGCCAACAAACATACTTAAATAAAGCTTTAGTACATCGTTAAACAAGCACATCTACAGAGACCATTATTTAAAATGTATTATTGAAAGACTTTTCCAAAGTACTATGCAGAATTGTAGCTATTGCTGATGTGATATTTATTACAACTATAATTACCACAAAAATAATGAATGATTTAATGATAGTTACATATCACATGTCAAAAGACAAAATGCCATTTTTTACCAAAGATACTTTCTCAACACTACAGAGAGAAATTATAAATTACAAAGAGAAATAATGTTGCAAAAACACTGTAGTAAGCAGTAACTAGTTACTCGAAATTTTCCTATAGATATATCAAAACTGCAACTCCTTTTTATAAAAAGGATGAGGGTCAATTTTTTTTACTGTAATTTATATATATATATATTTTTTTTTTTTTTTTTTTTCATATTTAAAAGTTTCCACAATAGATTTTCCCTCAAACTGCTCAGTGCACCTTAAATGTATATTTATATTTTTAAATATAAATAGTGCAATTACATTTAAATAATGCAAAAGGAAAAATGTGTAATCATGTGTTTAAAACTTGGATGACAAACAGAATCTTTTAAACGTATAACAATATCCAATTTTACAATTCACGTTAAATTTACATTCTCGTGTTTTCATTTTATGATTAGGATTATTATTATCATTATTATAAACATTTACAATACAAAAACACTGCCTATAAAAAGAGACAATAAAAATTCATTTACAAAAATTAATTTATCTCTTTTTCTCACTTAAATTTGTTTTTCTATTTAATTTCTTAATATTTTTTTTTACTCTATCAAAAATTTTTGATTCAATAATCAAAAAAAAAAAAAAAAAGACAGAAACTAACAATCCATTAAGGAATTGTTTTGTATTGAGATTAAAAGCATAAATGTGATATTTTGTAATACTCACATGAGAAGCCGGTGTGTGCTGACTGCTCTGTTCAGTAAAGTAGGTTCGTGTAGATTTGTGAGCAGCTGTTTACAGCAGCAGAGGAGGAGAAATGACAAGGAAGACAAAGAGAATAAGAACAGAACGGAAGAGAGAGAATTAAGAGCGTGAGACAAAGTTGCTGAGGAAAGGTCTATGGCACGTTACAGCTCTTCAGTACTCGTGTCTTTTTAGGAATGAGGAATAGAAACGAGCACAGTCTGTTACTGGAAATCACAATTCATCTTGTTTGCTTGTGTTTAGGCCCATAATCATTAAAAACACTGTAGCTTCCAAGAGTGCAGGAAATGCCTATTACAGTTTCACAGTAAACATCAGATTCATGATTCAAGTTTTATTGAAAATATTAAGTAATAATTTCATAATATAATTTATCAGATATTTTTAAGCCCACAATTTTTTTTTAACATAGCTACCAAAATTCTTAAACTTAAAAATACTTCTTCAAATACAAAAAAGACTATACGGGTGCACCTCAATAAATTAGAACATCGTGGAAAAGTTCATTTATTTCAGTAATTCAGCTCAAATGGTGAAACTCGTGTATCAGATAAATTCAATGCACACAGATTGAAGTAGTTAAAGTCTTTGGTTCTTTTAATTGTGATGATTTTGGCTCATTTAACAAAAACCCCACAAAAAATCATAAGACCAATCAAAAAAAACATTTCTTGTGAATTGTCGACCTTCTGGAAAGTATATTCTGTATTTGTACTCAATACTTGGTAGAGGCTCTTTTTGCTTTAATTACTGCCTCAATTCAGCATGGTATGGAGGTGATCAGTCTGTGGCACTGCTGAGGTGGTATGGAAGCCCAGGTTTCTTTGACAGTGGTCTTCAGCTCATCTGCATTTTTTGGTCTCTTGTTTCTCATTTTCCTCTTGACAATACTCCATAGATTCTCTATGGGGTTCAGGTCTGGTGAGTTTGCTGGCCAGTCAAGCACACCAACATCATGGTTATTTAACCAAATTTTGGTGCTTTTGGCAGTGTGGGCAGGTACCAAATCCTGCTGGAAAATTAAATCCGCATCTTTAAAAAGCTGCCCAGTAGAGGGAAACATGGGAAAAATAAAAATTTTGGTAAATGGGTGCAGTGACTTTGGTTTTCAAAAAACACAGTAGACCAACACCAGCAGATGACATTGCAAAATCATCACAGACTGTGGAAATATAACACTGCACATCTAACAACTTGGGCTATGAGCTTTTCCACCCTTCCTCCAGACTCTAGGACCTTGGTTTCCGAATAAAATACAAAACTTGTATTTTGACTTTGGACCACTTGACAACAGTCCAGTTCTTCTTCTCTTTAACCCAGGTAAGATGCCTCTGATGATGTCTGTGGTTCAGGAGTGGCTTAACAAGTGGAATAAGACAACTGTAGCCAAATTCCTTAACACGTGTGTGGTGGCTCTTGATGCCTTGCCCTCAGCCTCAGTGCATTCCTTGTGAAGTTCACCCAAATTCATGAATCGATTTTGCTTGACAAGCTTTAAGGCTACGATTCTCTCAGGTGGTTGTGCATCTTTTCCTTCCACACTTTTTCCTTTCACTCACCTTTGTTTACATGCTTGGATACAGCACTCTGTGAACAGCAGCTTCTTCAGCAAAGTGTGAAAGGTGTCAATAATTGTCTTCTGGACAACTGTCAGATCAGCAGTCTTCCCCATGAATGTTAAGCCTGAACCAGACTGAGAGGCCATTTTAAAGGCTCAGGAAACCTTTGCAGGTGTTTTTGAGCTGATTTTTGAATTTTTATGAGAAATGTGAGCCAAAATCATTACAATTAAAAGAACCAAAAGACTTAAACTACTTCAGTCTGTGTGCATTGAATTTACACAAGTTCCACAATTTGACTTGAATTACTGAAATAAATAAACTTTTCCACGATGTTCTAATTTATTGAGATGCACCGGTATATACAATTTTAAATACATATATCTTCGGTAGAAAATGTACCTAAACCTGAATAAAACATATACATAATTTAATTGAATAACTCCAGACAAGACTTTACTGGCAAAGAGACATCTTTTATTTCCTTTTTTTTCAAAGCAGAAAGAACAAAACTAATTGATTTCCCCAAAAAAGGAGAAAAAGAAACCCTTCAGCTATCAGGCTTGCAACACATGACAGCACAACCTGTTTGGCTTGGTTTTGCATCTAGTTTTTCTTTTTTTTTTTTTTCTTCAGTGTGTACCCTTTTATGTTAGAATCATGTCCTGTAGTGATCTACGTCCTTCTTGGAGAAACCTTGTTTATTTGGAGCAGATGGGAGAAAACCAACAACAACAACAACAACAACAAGAACAACAACAAAAAAAAAAAAAAAGGTAGAGCCTAGCTCTAGAAGCAATGACTGCACAATAACCATCACAAAGCCAGGGGAGGGCGAGAGAGAAAGAGAGAGAAACCGAGAGAGGGAGAGAGAGAAAGAAAGTAAGAGGTCACTTGTGCTATCAGCGAGTCCTGCAGCACTGCTCACTCCACTGGGACCCTCCTCTGGCTGGTCGGATGCAGTATAAAAGGAAGAAGTGCTTGAATTGCTCAAACAAAAACCTGTGTCAGTTCAGAAGCTTGAGAATGCCCACCCTCCCCTCGCATCCCTCAGCAGCTAAGACAACGTGTGTGTGTGCGTGTGTGTGTAAATTAAGTCTTCTACTCCGCCTTTCTCCTGTAAAAGTACAGGTAGCCCAGGTCCTTCGGGGGTTTCTCAGAGGCGCACACTTTTTGATCATTAAAGATTACCCATCTACGAGAGAAAAGAGAAAAAGTCATCAATTTGTATTCTCCAAAAATGTGCCATTAGAAGAGTACGGAACTAAATCGAGTCACTTACTGTTGGTCCTTTTTGATGTGGCAGACGTAGTGGCCACACATTGTGCTCGCGCCCATGTGACTGATAAAAGCAAACAGCTCGTACTCTGCAGGGCAAAACCCAGAGGTGAAAGACGTGCATTAAAAATACTTAGTAACCAAGTATGAAGCTTTTAATGGTATCTGGTCAGGAGCAAATGAGCAAAAATGAAACAAGTGCACGTGTGAGACTCTCCTGTGCCAAACTGATCAGTCTGAGGTAAAGCTAGAATTCAATTCAGCACAGGTCTGGATACATAACAGTTTCTACAGAAAAAACTCTGACTGTCTGCTGACCACAAGGATTACACACGGCTTAAACATGGAAGGAAAATAGCTATCCCATGTCCAAACATTTATCATACATTTTTAGTTTTCTTTTTTTTTGCGCAGGAGTGTATATTGTGTCAAAAAGAGAGGGGAAACAAAACAAAATCAGCAAACACCACCATATGAAAAAAAAAAACAAATTCTACTCACTTCCCGGTCCGTCACGAACGCGTGGTCCGGGCGGAGCATCTCGGCTGGCTTCACTGACTCCCTCTGAGCGACCGCCCTCAGACACCTCCATAGACTCCAGATCATCCAGGTGGGAGAAGATCCAGTCCACTGCCCTCTCAAGAATATTACTCTGCACACAACCATTTTTATTACACATTTACTGCAAGAGCAGAAACACACTGTCAACGCATTGAAATCAATATTACAATCAAGATTACAGAATTATAGCAGTTTATGCGGACTGCTGCAAGGTTTGATGTGAAACTTTATTTCTCGCAATTGCGAGAAACAAACTCGGCAATGCGAAAGAAACAAGTCGGAATTGTGAGGGGAAAAAGTAAAAATTGGGCAAAAATAAATAAATAATTACAAAGGACACTAAATCTGTTCTGCTATACAAACTCAGCTATAACTGAGCCACAAGCTGACTAACATATATCCAAGTTTCATTTCTATAGTACGCAAGCACGCACACATTATAACTTGACAACCGACTTTCCACTCTTCATCCTCTTAATCACTGCTCTCACTTCCTCCTTACTAATCCTAATATTACCGACCCCAATTCTGATTCACCAACCTCTTTCTTCTTATGCTCTCCTGCACTTCCTCATTCCACCACCACGTCTCTGTCTTCCTTTCTATTTCCAGACGTCACACCAAGTACCTGTCTAGCTGTCTAGCTCTAGTTGCCCAATCGTCCAGCACCTCTTCAACTACCTGACAGCAGAATTTGCTGCTGTCAGCTAGCAGTTTTGTTCTGTTGTTCCTTACTGTAATTTGTATTTTGTCTAGCCAGTCTTACTTAAATGCCTCTGAAGTGAATTACTCTGTAAATCAGTAGGTCAACTAAGTGTGTACATACTTCTCTGTGCAAACAAAGCCTGAAAGCTAAACAAATTAGAGCCTGTAATTAATTGTAATCACTGTCTAGAGTGCTTACCGTAGCCTTGAGAGCACGTGAGGCTTGATCTCGGCTAAAGCCCATGGAGACGATGGTGGCCAGGTGCTCTTCTGACAGGCTTTCGGTGGGTGTGGATCCAAGAGCAGAACTAGAGCCTGGTAACACCAAGGGAGCAGCAAAATCTGCAGCCAATCAAGGAGGAAACAATCGGAGAAATGAGACAGGTCAGAAAAAGCTGAAGTAAGGCTTTATCAGCTTGCCATGTTTGATACACATTTACCTGCATCGTCCATATGCCCCATAACCCAGTTCATGGCAGCGTCGATGCCAGTGTTTCCTGTGTAATACACTGCCTTCCTGCAAGCCTCGAGAGGAAAGCCCATCTCACACAGCTGAGACACTGTGGACTCATCCAACACAGGAGCTGAAAGATACAAACAGAAGTTCCTATAGAGACTTAAGATAGAATAGCGCACACGATGACTTAATGGACTGCAACGTAACTGAAGCCACTGATAGCTACAATAACAAAAAAAAAAATTTATGTTTAAAAAATACACCTCTGTTAAGTGTATTGTAAAATAAGCAATACATAATTTATATGAACAATTTTTTAAAAGCAAAACTATCAAATAATAAAAAAGGAAAAAAAATAAATAAAATTGTGTAGTACAAATATTGGTGTCTATAATAAACAATTAATTAAATACTAATTGTAGACATCATATATATATATATATATATATATATATATATATATATATATATATATATATATATATATATATACACACACACACACACACACACACATACATACAATGTTGGGCGGTAACGCGTTTTTTACAGTAACTAATACTGTAACGCGTTACTTTTAAAAATAAAGTAACTCCGTTACCGTATGGTTCGTTACCCGTTACTTTTTTAAATGAATTAATTTGGGCTGAAGTGTAGACTACAGTCTAACCTGCTTACAGCAGCGTCGCACTGTAGAATTGGTGGATTACCCTCTGTAAACACGACGAAGATGCACTGTGGGCGTGTCTCCGTTTATTCAGGTCTGTGCGGCAGTAACGGCGAGTCGAGGCGAGAGCAAGACGAGTTTCTCAAAGTGGAAATATGCTCATTATTTCACTTTAATTAAGTATAAAGACAAAAACGTTTAAGTCAAATGTAAACTGTGTCTTTCTGGTTCGAAGCTCGTATCTACTGCGATAAACAGCAACTCCTCTCCTATCTGTTGAAGCTGCTCCAGGAACAGTAAAAATTACTTTGTGTTTAAGTCAGTTTTGTGTTTGTAGACCGTAACGCATAAAAGGGCATTAATGGGAACATTAAAAAACTCTCTTTAAAAAAGTAACTAAAAAGTTACTTTTAACAGTAATGCATAATTTTTGGTGTAAATAATCAACAAAGTAATTGAGTTACTTTTTGAATGAAGTAACGAGTAACTGTAACTAGTTACTATTTTTTAGTAACGAGCCCAACACTGTATGTATATATATATATATATATATATATATATATATATATATATATATATATATATATATATATATATATATATAAAATATACTGTATTTTCCAGACTATAAGCCGCTACTTTTTTCCCACGCTCTGAACCCTGCTGCTTAAACAAAGAAGCGGCTAATTTATGGATTTTTCCTGGGTTTTTCCCGGCTTCACAAGCTTCAAGCCAAAAAACTGAGGCCCCATAACATTAGACCAATGAAATTGCCGAACGGGTTCAGGTGAACCAATGAAATTCTTTATATTAAATCAGATGCGCTCCCACTGAATCAGGCCGCACCACATCATAAATATGGATGATGTTCCTCTGATGTTTGACCTGCCGCTCACTCGGACTGTCTACAGGAAATACGAATCATTCGTCACGCTGAAAACAACCGGGCATAAAAAACACACACTTCACCTGTGTTCTGAGCTGCACGGCATCGGGAGAAAAGCTTCACCGATGGTGATTTTTAAACGCACGACGATGCCAAAAGATAAACTCTCGAGAGAAATAGTTGTGAAAGGAAGGAGGAAGACAGTGAACAATGACTTTCTTGGTAGGCTACTGTTTAGATACAAGCCGTGTAACAGACACTGTCTTTCGTTAAAGCCTGTGTAAAGTTCATTAGTTTTAGTGTAGACACGGCTGCGGCTTATAGACAGGTGCGGCGTATTTATGTTCAAAATAAAAGTCTTTGTCAAATTCAGTGAATGCGGCTTATATTTGGGTGCGCTTAATAGTCCGGAAATGACGGTATTTATATTATATATAGATGTGCTAAAAAACATTTATTTTAGGACAGCTAAAATGGTTGTGTTTTTTAGATTGAAGAAATAAGTAGTAAGCAAAGAATGAAAGAAGAGTGAAAAAAAGCGAGATGGACGAGGAAGCAAGAGAAAGAGACAGACAGACTGACACAGCAGTGGGGAATAGAGAGAGTCGTCCTCCTCGTTGCCGTGGGAACCCAGGATACCTTTGACCTCCACGTCAGGGGTCATGAGAGGGGGCGGGGCCACCTCTGGTAGAAGCTCCTCTCCAGGTTGCTGTCCGGTTGCCCGAAGATCACTCAAGTCCAGTGTATCAGGAACATCTATGCTAACATCTGGCAGGAACAGTAGAATTATTAAATAACCGAGTTATTAAAAACCAATAGAGAAAAAAGCAGAAATGCTCATTTCATGTTTGAATGTGGTTTGTGGTTTGAAAAAAAAAAATCTAATCTAAAAATATCTGAAACAATATATTAATAAAAATCAGACATATTTTTATGGCAGCATCCTCTAAAAAGAATGAAACTGAATGAAGCTGAGTAAATATTTACCCAGTTTTTTAGGGACCCAGTCCAGGCCAAAAGTAAATTTCTTGATTTGGATGACAAGGTAATCAGGGAATGAAGCAAAGCGTGTGGTCCTGAAATCCAGAAAAGACAAGAAGTGCTCAGCCACTAGTCTGCATTTACCCGTTTTATCATCAACATCTTGCTTCAGGGTCCAGGGAGAAAGAAAGAAGAGTGTAAACATGACTCACTTGGTGGCAGTGGTCTTGCCCTGTACCGCAGAGCTCCAGAAGTCTGTGAGTGTCTCCGGCTCACTGAGAGCGTTCATGCAAACTTTGAATGGGATTTGAGCTCGAGGTGCACAGGGAGGTGGGTTTCCAGATGACTCCGCCTCTTCCCGCAGACGCTCGGCCTCCTGTAGCTCTTCTGAAGGAGAAGGGAAAAAGAAAGAAAGACTGAGTTTGATGCAATCAAAGAAAAATACGTTTAAGACAACAAAACAACAATATAAAGTCCACTGAGATAAAAAGGGACGAGTGAAAGCTCTCGTTTGATTCCTACACGTTTAGCTACAGCAGCAATTTATCGGTGGCAGGAAACATGTTTGCGGTCAATCGATATTTAATCTGAAACGCCAACACATTCTGATCAGACAGATTAGAGGACTGTAGAGTTATTTGAAGCTAATTCATTCGGTTCTCTGCAGGAACGCGATGAATATAACTGGAAAATGCAACCAAACGACAGATCTTTAGTTCTATATGGTTTGTTTTTTTATATTTTATGCCATGTTGCTTAGTCACAAGTATACTATTGGTTTACTGATTATAATAATGACTTTAATCTGAGTGTTGTGGTTCCTAAGAACAAGCAATTTCACAATAGTGAATAACATTCTCAGGATCCTCTCACCTGTGTTTGTGGCCTGGTCCATAGGCACAGGCAGCTGAACTATATAGTCCACTCTCTGTGTATATTTGGCCTTCTGAGACTGCTGGCACACGATCTTTTCCTCCACCAGGAAGCGGAAAGCTTCAGACGGGTTTGGTCCAGACCTGCAGTTCCTCTGTGAGAGGGATGGAGGGAGTGAGCGAGAGAAAAAAAAAAAAAAAAGGTAGACAAGTGAGGGAGAAGAGACATTGTTTACCTCCACCATGTTTATGAAGTGAAGAAAAAACTCCTGAGCGTCTTGTTGTCGATTAGTAGAAAATTCAGCATGGCCCCGACCAACGAGGGCTTTGAACATGCGTGGTGCAATGCCCACCTGATCTCCCTGGAAGAAGATCGATAGGGAACAAATCACAAACAATAAGCTGTACAGTTATACAACAGTCATTTTCTTTGCATGATTTATTGCAAATAAGGGGCACAAAAGTGCATAATTTTTCTACAGAACCAGTTATTTTGGTGCAATGTGAGTGTTCCAGTGATTAATAAATGCTCCGATTGCTCTAAAAAAATGACTCATGGCTCGCCTTTGTAGGAAAAATAAAAAGCCACCCTATAACAACAACTTAGAACGAGCAGTCAAAGCTGCCGTCATGGAAAATGAATCCAGTTTTCATTTTAGCCACATTGTGGAAATTTGCCTTACTGGATTTGTCATATGCTCACAATATACAAGACATACACAAAAGATATCAAAGTCAAAGATGATACATTCAAACAAAAACAGGTCTGTCCTACCCTGGGTTCAGGGGACGCACTGGGGTCATCGCCTGGGTCTGGAGCGGGCTTCGAGTGTTCTCCTGAGAGCAAACCATGGCCCAGTTTTGCTCTGTGAGCCAAAGAGAAGAGAACGTTAATGAGAAAAAGGAATATGACCAGTTCCAGGCTGTGATATGCAGATTTAAATACAATCAAACAGAAGCTCATTCTTCCTCTGGTTTGCATTCCTGCTATGCAGCTCTCCTGCAGCCTCTTCTGGTGAATTAAAGTATTACAGCAAATTAACTTGCCAGGCTGTTTATTTTTAAACAGGTGGAATTTACTTACACTTGTGTCTTAAAGTCTTGACTGGGATCACTTGGAGCTTCATCCAGGATCTTGTCAATGCTGGACACATACCTATTAAACCAAGTTAAAGAGCTTACACTGTAAAGCACATTCTCTTTAGCTCATTTAACAGTTACGACTTAAAAAAGAAAGAAAAAAAAAAATCTGTGAGAAACTAAAGTTTTGTTATGATGCTAACGTAAATGCGGCTAAATCTTTTCCACCCGATCACGCCAGTGTGGGCGTATCAGATCAAGTATTGATTGGCAATGATGTCTCCTCAGTAAAAGAGCTGACAAAAAGTGATGGAAAAAAAAAAAAAAAAAAGAAGTGCAAGGACGGCAAAGCGTAATGTTTCGCGCAACGCTTTTGGTCTTACCATAACTGGGTGGGTGTATTTCACATGTATTTCGAAATGTATGCAATTAGCAAAAACAGATTTTGGGGGTTTTTTTTGGTGGACACTTTGCGATTTTCCACATGTATCAGTTACATTCAATTCAGTTACGAGAGAATTGTTCATTTCTATTTGCAACCGTTTATACGTTGAAATAAAATGGCATGTTATAGAGAGATAAACGACGCTGTAACACAAGCTGAGAGGTACTGACTTTTCCTGGAAGTCGGGGATGGTGAAGAGCACTTGCATGACCGAGTTGAGGTAGCAGCTATTGCCCAGGTTCTTCATACCCGTAAGACCAGGACCCCAGAGAGGCCTCAGTGTGGTGCCAGACTCCTGGATCACCTCCCACTCACCCACACGCTGATTCACAGCAATCTCTAATTCAGTCATAGTGTGTTCTGTCTGCAAGAGACAAAGACAGACGCACAGAGACGGGGAGAAATAAGCCGTTTTTATTTAAACAACTCACAAAAGTATCGTTGTTAAACAAATCACGTGCGTGTTCAATAACGTGACTCACCTTCTCCATGGTCATCATATCAATGCCAAAGTGGCTGAGATGCTCTGCTAGCTTAGAATCCAAAACCATGTCGTCCTCATCATATGAGTAAACATCTAAAAAAATAAAAAATTGGCCTTGTGATACACAATACAACACACCTACAGTCCTACAGTCCTAATCAGAGGCCAGTTTTTTCATCAACAAAAGCTGAAAGCTTTGTTTCACCTCCAAAACTTCTTTCATATATTGACACGTATGAAACTTTTTATTTACAGTGAAATGTAACCACAATGTAGAAGTAATTATTATTAAACGTTCTGGAGTTTCATCTCCACTGGTCAGAAAAGAAGCCTGATTATTTAAATTGTGCATATTCAATGAGAACCCTTTTGTGTATTTCTTTATTAGCTCATTGTTTCCGTCCAACTGCTTCAATTTTAACACATTGACTTCTGATACAAATAAAAAAATAAAAAAAAACAAGAACACTGTGTATTGTATTAAATTAAACTGCATTTCAGTAACTTTACATACAACTACTTCATTTCTAGTCCATGACTTATCAACTATGTCAGAACAATTGATTTTACTAGGTCTAATGCTATAAATGTATAGAATAAAGATGGCACGTGTGTTGTAATGAGATGTACCCGCTCCGTCAGGTGTGATGGTGCCCAGTTTGACGGCCAGCGGGTAGCCTGTCTCCTGGAAGTGCTGAAGAGCGTGGTTATTTCCACCCGAACCGTCAAAATATCTTCGCCCACACAGCACCTTGCCATCCGTCAAGTTCATCCACAGGTTCTCCTGCAGTTCACACACCTCACACTTCCACCCACTGACCAATCAGATAAAAGTAACAAACAATTAGAGTGCTTACGCAGGTTCCTCCAACTACACAACTCTGGTGTAACATGGTGAATGGACTTTGTCACTGTATAATTATTTTCTGTCTATAAATAAATCCCTATGTGAGAGCATGTGCTTAAGCTGTTTCAATTGTGTGTGTGTGTGTGTGTGTGTGTGTGTGTGTGTGTGTGTGTGTGTGTGTGTGTGTACCTAGGAGGAATTTTGAGTCCATTGTCAAGCTGCTTGAGTTCAGCTGCATGTTTGGACTCCTGTCTCACTTCTCCATCCCACTGCTGCACCTGCAGAGCTTGTGATACAGAATCTGCAGCCAGCAACCCCGCCATCGACAGCGACACCTGAATGCATGCACACACAAAAACAACACTGCTACTTAAAATGAACACTACAGGGTAACTTCTGTCTACTAAAAGAAATGAAAGTATCTTCTACACATTCTAATAACTGTCTTTAAAATCTAAATGAAGTAGGAAAAAAAAATAATGCACTTGAATACATTAATGCATTAATTTCATTAATATAAAATCACTTAATTATAAATCATTCAAAAACTCAGAACGGCTGAATGATCGAATATTCAGAAGACTGAAGCGACTGCTACTGAATGCCTGTAGGCTTTTTTTTGCATGAAGCAAATTCATCACTCAAAACAAAATAAGAATGCTCCCAATCGTACCCGCTCTCTCACTACATCTGGCATAGTAGCCAGGTCCTCTGATGTCACTTCCTGTCTGTCTGGGAAAAGAACAACCTTGACTTCTTCCTCATACTGCTCCTGATCCACGTCAAATCCACCCTCAATCCCTGAAACACACAGTCGTACAGCAAAAGAAAAAAACGTAAATGCCGTACATTAATAATTGATTTTTCCACAAAAAAAAACAATGCCTTTTATGCCAATAAACAAATTTTTTTTCTATTTGGTGTTAGTAACCCAGCAAACTATGTATAGGATAATTAAGAAAGGTTGCAAGAATAGACAATTTCAAGAACCAGTGGTCAAAATTACAGAAAAAAACATCAGCGTCTAAACACAAAAGAACAGTCATAAACTTTTGCTGCATTTCCTAAAGCGTGATGTTTCCTCACTGGATCGCTGATTAACTGTTGCAATGTATCACCAAATAATCTATAATCAGTGGTGGGTATTAGAGGTCGACAAAATCATCAGTTCTGCTGATTAATTGGCACTGATAATTAAATTAAATTAAAAATCCACATTTTTTGAGTAGTGTACGTTGCGTGAGCGGCTGAAAGAATCCGCTGCCATTACAAGAGCGGCCTCTAGAGGCGAATCACTGGTGCCACGTGCTGTTTGTTTTTATAATGTGTGCTGCACAAAGTGCACTATATTATATTTATTAATATAATCAATACTTTAATATTTATTTCATTTTGCTTTTTTTTTTTTTTTTATAAATTTCAGTGATAATTTACTGAAATGTTTTTTTTTTATCCAGTATTCATATAACAAATTGGTTGATTAATTAGTTACCAGCAAATACAATCCAACCTACCTATTGGTATCGGTAAAATCCAATATCGGTTGCACTCTAGTGGGTATAACAAATTACCCAGGCATTGGGTGCCACAGGACTGGGTTTCGCACAGTCAGCATTTTAGTGCTGGAGACTAATCAGTTTGATCAACAGAGAGCCGACACTTGTCCTCGACGCCGCAGTGCAAAAGTGCAGAACGGTTTGCGTTTCTAAATTTGGTGAAAGTGAGCATCCTCAACATTATACAGGTTTAGACTTACCTATAGCCAGGCGAGTGGGTTTCTTCTTGGGAGGATCTCCTGACCCGGTACTGCCATCATCCTCTTTCTGGGGAAAAAAAAAAATACACATATCAAAGGATTTTTTTTTTTTATATATACAGTGTAAATAAAATAAAAAAAAAAAAACAACAGAAAGAAACAGAAGACGATTTTAGGAACAAAGATAGAGTGCTCTTCTGGCCTTTGTGAAATACTCTTGTCTGTACTTATTCACATTTTGGGGTTCAAAGTGGTGCTCATACACAAGCTTGGGGTCAGGGAGGAAAGAGAAGGGATGAGAGAGAGAAAAGACGTGGCAGTAGATCAAAAACTGTACAGCAAGAGCTCATACATTTCATAGCACTGGGTGTGTCTCATATATGTAGTAGAGTATAGTGGAATATAATGTGCACTACATAATATAATGTAATATCTTTATGGACCATGGATTATTATGCATGACCACTAAATTCACTCCGAGATCTTTTTTAAACACAAATCCTCACAGTCAGGAACAGAACACTGTAGGCTAATTACACTGTTATAAAACTAGAATCACAGCTAGTTTCTGTCAACACAAAAATGAATAAGAACTAAGGCCAAATAAAGGTCTTAATAAGCTAAATGATCATTTATTAATTAGTGTTTAGTCTTACAGGTGGGTTAAGAGATACATGAGGGAGATGAGTGTGTGTGGGGGAGAGGAAAAAACATCCCAGGATGACGAGCTGTCTCAGGCCACCTTCGGATGACCAATAGCAAAAGCACTTTGTGGTGCTAAAGCCACCGTTACACTATACACTGATATTTCTACAGGCAGGTTTGAAAATCAGGATGTCTGCAATTATCCATATTTTCTACGCTTTTTGACGATGCAGCACTGCTCCACGCTCACCATAAAAACGCTTAGCATAGACAGCGAGATGCACACGCTCGTTATTTGTAGGTGTCTGTATTTTATGATACCTAATATACACACGCCCCGTGTATCCCGCTGTTCCTCAGACCACTCCAAATACATTTCGGCTCTAAGGGAAACACTTTCGATGCTCAGTTTTAAATCTCTGAACCCTTAATGGCATGGGGATATGAAGATCTGCACAGCATGGTGTATGTTCGTACTTCATCGTGGTCACTAAGCCTTAGACCACTGTGCTCCTAATCGCCTAAACCCAGTCCTAATCTGCTCCTCAAAACAACAAAACAGTCTTGCAAGTAATACTGCATGCTTTTCTCTGTGACAGTGTCTACCCTTTAACACTGTGCGAGATTTGTTAAGGACACTGTCGGACACTGACTGTTAAGGACACTGACTGTTAAGGACACTGACTGTTAAGGACACTGACTGTTAAGGACACTGACTGTTAAGGACACTGACTGTTAAGGACACTGACTGTTAAGGACACTGTCGGACACTGACTGTTAAGGACACTGTTCTTCATGCTCAATGTACTTTCACGTGGGTACTGCAGACAGCTGAACATTCTTTCTCCAAACACTATGATTGGCATGTAATGATTTATATCCTCAATATCAAACCGAATGTCACCCAGATGGAGATCAAGGATCCACCTCAAAGCTGTTTTCCCGTATCAACGTGTCCTCTGGTTTGCTCGTTCGGAATCTGAATGTGGATTTGCGTAAAGATCCGTCATGGCGATGTATATTGTTAAAAGCACTAATTTACCTGGACGTGAGGCTTGAGCGTGCGCTTGATGTGCAGGTAAGCTCTCTGCCCGGTCCGGGCGTGATGACGCTCCACAAAGCGACTCCCCAAGCCCAGGAAAGAGTTCATGCAGACGTACAGGCCTCCGTCGCTTTCCTAAATGATAAGGACAAGAGATGTTGATAATAGCCTTTAGAGACAGCCGTGAGAAGTTTGGAAGCATTGTTTCTGAGAGACACATGCATGTTCTTTTTGCTTATATGCAACAGCTTTTACTTTGATCAAACAAACATAAAATGTACAGATGCTGGTACAAAAAAAAAGCGATAAACAGTTTACAATAACAGCTTTACACGCTCTTGGAATCTGGACAGTTTGAAAGACTTGCCAAACGTGGTCCTCACTTGTAGGATCTTTCTCCCTGACCTTGTGATCCAGTTCATCCCAGAAAAGTTTAATGTGATGACTCAGCAGGTTGTTCCATGATAGAGAACACTCCAACCAAGTGTTTGCTCTCTAAATAACACTAACAGAGTTTGGACGTTTGCTTCAGATCATTGTCTTGTATCCAATAAGCTGCAATCCAAGACGAACTGCATTGTGTTTAATTATGGGATGGTAGCCATGTTGGTTCCTTTCACCCGGAATAAGTTTCCAACCTTGTCTGCTCCAAAACAACCCCAAACCATTCAGCTTCCACCTCCATGTTTGACTGTGGGGGTGAGACAGTCTGCTAACATCTCCCCTGTTCTTCATCTTACATAAGTTCTTCTGTTAGAGCCACAAACACAAACTTGGACTCATTGGTCCAAACGGTCATTAATTGTCCAATTCCTGTGCGTTTCTGTTATTTAATCATTTGTTCCAAACAGATTCACTAGTATGTTTCTCTCAAAAACTATAAGACCAGCTGTTTCCAAACCGAGTATCACACTGTATGGTCATGAATGATTCTGTTTATTATTGCATTGTTTGGAGAGTTTTACTGTTTGACCATTAAAATACAAAATTCACTCGTGAAAACTCCATTCATGGGCCCATGTTTTAAACTTTACTGTATTTTGCTGTTTGTAGGGGGGAGGGGGAAACTAAGCAGGCAAAAGGTTAATAGGAAGAGAGGAATATTAAGAGGGGAATAGGAATATGAAGAGAGGATATAGGAATGGGGAGAGGGGTATAGGGAATAGGAAGAGAGTGGAAAGCAGGAACAGGGAGAGGGTAATATGAAAAAGGGAATATGGGAATAAGGAAAGGGGGAATAGAGAGAAGGACGAGTTAGAAAATGGAGAAGGAAGAGGGGGTATATGGGAATAAGAAGAGGGGAATGTGGAGAAGGAAGAGGAGAAATGGAGAAGGAAGAGGAATATAGTAAAGGAAGAAGGGGAATAGGGGAATAAGGAGTAGGAACAGGGAATATGGGGATAGGAAGAAGGAAATGGGAAATAAAAAGAAGGAAGTAGGGGAATAGGAAAAAGAAGCAGGGGAATAGAATGAAGGGAGTATGGGAATAAAAAGAAGGAGCAGGGAAGAAGAACAAGGGAGCAGGGAAGAAGAAGAAAAAGGGAGCAGGGAAGAAGAAGAAGAAGAAGGAGCAGGGAAGAAGAAGAAGGGGATATGAAGAAGGGAGCAGGGGATATGAAGAAGGGGATATGAAGAAGGGATCAGAGGGATGGGAAGAAGGGATCAGAGGGATGAGAAGAAGGGATCAGAGGGATGGAAAGAAGGGATCAGAGGGATGGAAAGAAGGGATCAGAGGGATGGGAAGAAGAAGAAGGGATCAGGGGGATATGATGAAGAAGAAGGGATCAGGGGGATATGAAGGAGGGATCAGGGAGAAAGGCAGCACTACGGACACAATTGTGATGCTGACCGATCATTACTCAGCGAACTTAGCCCGCTAGCTAACAGTGCTAGTGTAGCGGTAATGTTAGCTATCTTTCCTGTTACTCACAGCAGAGATCTGCTGAAGTAATATATAGTTTTTTATTAGGAATCCAGTGCTCTAATGCAGTCTAAAGTGTTAAGTAAATAACATATAACTCAGGGTTTATTTACAGTAAATCAATGCCGTATACGAAGTTCTGAATGAAGCTAGCTAAACTAGCCGTTATGCTAACATGGGAATCGGAGCATCATTAGCAAACGACGCAAAAAGAAAAAAAAAAACAGTTTTATCTGTACGGGGTTCTGGTTTTGATTGTGCAGAATGTGTAGTTATCTGGTTATTTGTGTTCAGGGTGAAGAGAGAGGGAGTGTTTGTGTGTGTGTGTGTGTGTGTGTGTGTGTGCGCGCGTGCAGTAAAAGGCTCACCGGAGAGGCGAATGACAGCGCACACTCATCTTTATGAACGCGGTCTCCGGGCCTCGGCACACGAATAGTGGACAACACCGACATCAGAACCTCGCTGACCTCCGCCATGTCCTCTCGCTAAGTCTGTCGCTTTTTCGCGTATTCGTCCCGTCTTACTTTTTTCTTTTTTTTCTTCTTTTTTTTGCTCCCACACCACAACACTCCAAACCCAAAATACCAGCGCGGTGACAGCTCCGCTTACTCCCTTTCTCTTTCCGCTTCGCTTAACCAACTCCTGCTTCTAGCGCCACCCAGTGCATTGGTTCGGTTCTGCAAGTTGTTGTTTTTTAACTCACACCCAAATTCAGGAAAATCTCGCCTCCTGAATCATAATTGGTCAGAATAGGCCAGAGCGAAAATTATCAACCAATTAAAACACCAGACGCTGTAGTTCTGTCACAGGTTGTCGGAAAACAGGTGGGAAACGCGAGGCGGCACTGGCGGTTACCGTAATGTATCGTGAATTAGCGGTTTGGTTTCCGCGTTTTGGATAGATTGTAATTTGTCACGTGGTCAAATTGCGCACGATTACGTTTATTTATTTATTTTTATCACAATATATACTTTAAAAAGTTTTGCGATTTTATTCCATCCAATGTGTACTTCACAAGTTTGATTTAATGCCAAGGAGCATTTTCATTTAAATATACACATTAATACTCCATTCTTTATGTTACGCCTTTTGTGTGGAAAATTTTCCTGTATATATATATATATATATATATATATATATATATATATATATATATATATATATATATATGTGTGTGTGTGTGTGTGTGTGTGTGTGTGTTTGTGTTCATTTGAATGTCTGATGATTGCACGTTGTAATTAATCTGTTGACCAAAAGTTTGTGCGCATATATTCTAT
Organism: Silurus meridionalis; assembly: GCF_014805685.1. Taxonomy (NCBI): domain Eukaryota; kingdom Metazoa; phylum Chordata; class Actinopteri; order Siluriformes; family Siluridae; genus Silurus; species Silurus meridionalis. The sequence goes on from NC_060887.1 coordinate 12,911,967, forward strand.
AAATGACGGCCGCTTGACGACAACAAGGCCTTCGTGACTGTTTTGTTTTAGAGTGGATCTCCGTCAGAGTGGAGAGATCAGCATATGGTTTCTTTGCTTGGAAATAAAATAAAACAGCCATTATTGCTTTGTGATTAGTTATGTGCATGCAAGTTAAAACCTGCCATTTATATGGATATGTCTATAAGCGCTTATAACAGCTGCGCGGTGTTATTATACAGACTGTAAAATCTGTAACACTTTGAATCACGTACACTCACACCCGTGGTCCCAGCTTTTTTTTTTTTTACTCCTCCCTTTTCTCCTTTCCTTTTCTCCTTCCATCATCCCATCCTTCCCCTCCTCCTTTGCAGAGCGCGCGGTGTGTGTGTGTGTGTGTGTGTGTGTGTGTGTGTGTGCACACCATGGCGCTGCGCGTTAAAGCGTGTGTATACGTGGCGCTGGCTCTGGCCTCTGTGTGCGCCTGGTGCTCCGTGTGTCTGTGTGCGGCCAGTCCGGGAAGCTCGACCTCTCTTTCGGGCCTGCTGCCGCCTTACGACGAGCTCTACTATCGCGGAGTGCGGGCGTATTTTACGGAGGACTGGGAGAAAGCCGCCGAGTTCATTGAGCTGTCCATAGCTACCAGAGAAGCTCTGCTCAGGACCAGGCGCAAATGCCACGACGAGTGTTCATCTGCCGGGGACGAGATAGTGCCCAGTCTAGGTAACCTTTAGTGAATATAGGCATTAAAAGTAGCATTGCATTGCCACCTCAAAGCTCCAGGGTTCCTGATGCAGAGGTTCACATGATCTCCCTGTGTTTCCTTTGGGTGTAATTATGTGTGTACGTGATGTACGTGTCTAATCCTGGGATAAGCTCCAGATGCAACAAGATCTATAAAGCAGTACCTGAAGATGCAGGAATACTAATGTCCTGGGTGGTTTCTTATAGATATGACGTAATGATTTAGCCCAGATATCAGGGTGATCCATGACGTATAGTTTTAGTGTTTCTTTGCTCTAACAAGTCATTTTTTGTTTGTTGGACATCAATAAGTCATTGCGATTTGGTCCATAAGCACTCTGGTTAATGCATTTAAGAAACACCTGGCAACTTCTCAAACCCTGAAGCTTTAATGTGTCTCTATGAAAGGTAAAAGTAATGTTGAATTGTATTGGGGAATCTGCATTGGTTTTTCATGCATATCAGTTTCTAAATCCAGCGATCAGAAGTTCCCCAGCGTCTCTGTTAACCACATTTAACTGTGGTGAGCAGAAAAGTATCACAATACAACAATCCTTGAGGCCACATGGGGTTCCTGTCAACCAAGAACAGGAATCTAGCTACAGTGGGTATAGACCTACACCAGATATTTGACCCAAAACTCCACCATCTTCTTTCTGAGTCCCGTATTCTTATATTTGATTTGCGATTGGCTTGTGGCTTCATGGTTTTGTGCATTCAGCTGTTGATGGCTTGTGTGTATGTGTTTGTAGAGAAAGACAAAAACACCCTGTGGGACCTGTGGACGTTGGACTGGATCCAGCGGCGAGCAGAGTGTATAAAGTTTTGTTTGGGTCGAGCCGTCACTCCCGCCGGTCAGCTTCCCGTATCGCTGGATATCGAGTATGAATTTGGGACTCGCAACGCTTACAATTTCCTGCAGATTGCCTACTACAAGGTAGAGCAACGTCTCTGCAATTTAAAACCCAGCCCCCCACTGTGTTACTCATTAGCCACACATATGCACTAGACATCAGCATTATTTACACATTCTGTTAGCGTTTTAAGAGGAAAAACCAAGTTGCATTTACGCTTTTTTCTTTTTTTTTCTTCCCCCAGTTGAGGAAGCCGAGGAAGGCTGCTGCAGCCGCATACACGTTCTTCAAGGCCAACCCGAGTCACCTGGAGATGAGGAACAATATCGAGAAGTACCGGCGCATGGCTGGGGTTACAGAGGATGCCTTTGAGGACAGAGAGAGAGAGCTGGAGAAACACTGGGTAAGGCAAATGTGAGGACATGAGAGAGGCTGAGATACTGAGATAAGAGAAACGTGTAGGAACACTGAAGCTTCATGTCCCTCATGCGTCATGTTTCTCGTTCCTTCAACTGACCATATGGGAAATGTAGGAGTTCTATGATGCTGCTCTCACAGCGGAAAGTTCCTCCGACTGGCCCAGAGCGGTGAATAGCTGGAAGGAGTGCGTGAACGAGACTCTGAAGCAGACAGATGAGTGCAGAGCTCAGTGCGTGGTGACATCACAGCGCCTCCCAGAGGAGATCGATGGCATGGAGGGAGTATACGAAAAAGCTGCAGGTGAGAAGAAACTCAATCAATAAAACGAGTTAGTGTATGTAAATAGAAAAAAAGAATTGTGTGTGTGCTACATAAAACACGCAATTTGTATTATGATAGAGATTTTGTTTGATTTTGACTATAGGAGTATTGTAGTGCAAAAACAATAATATTATCTATGCGCAATATGTTTGATAGTGTAACTGCTTATTCGTGGTCTCTTTTTTTTCCTTCTTTTGTATTTATACATTGTGTTGTGTATATACTTTAATATGCTTCTACATTTTCTTTTTGTTTTTACATATTTGCACATTTCTTTTTTTCTTTGCTGCTGTAACACAGAAATTTCCCCACTGTGGGACGAATAAAGGTATATCTTATCTTAGTAACAAGACTGGGTTTTTATACCCCATAGCCCTGTCTCTGTCTCTGCTGGCATGCAAACAAGCATGTGTTTCCCTGGTGTCCATGCGGCCTGGACGGGTCTCTCCTCAGGAGGATTTTCTTCCAATGCAGCTCGAGCATCTTCATATCGCCCAGTATAAAGGTCAGAGCTTACTCATAGCTTGTTATATCATATATGTCATCCTGCTTGCTCTATAAAGACTCTTTATGCAATTGTTCTGCTGAATGTACCACTCTGATGGACAGTAATTCCGACTGCAAGGTGTGTATTCATGTGTTTGCACTTACACAGGTAACTTGTGGTAACAGGTAACAAAGCGCTTAATATGATCCTATATAATAATTTTTTTCTGTGTATATATTCTCTACAGATTGTTAGTATGTTTGCATAGTTGTTTACTTATTTATATACTCTTTGAATGCCTTTTGTCTTATGTTCACTATTGTCTGATGTTGTAACACTGGAAGTCCACCCACCTGGGAGCAATACAACAGCAAATTAAGTAATTATTACAGATGAAAATAGTCTTATCATTTAAAAAAATAGTTAGAAATGCATTCAAAACACTGACATTGGATCGTTTATTTGGCCGTGTGCATGCGAGCTCACTGGCTTTTTTTCTTTCTTGTAATGGTAGAGGGGGACCTGAAGGGGGCAGTGCAGACATTGCGCTCTTTGTTGCTGTTTTACCCAAAAGATCCGGAGTCACTCAGTAACCTGCAGATCTATACGGAGTCTCTGGAGGGCGACACTGAATCACAGACCACAGGCCCTTCACTGGTACTGCATGATGATGTTAATTTGAGAAGTCAAAGCTATAGTGTTTAATCCCGGCTTTCTTTTTGGGATGTGGTCAGAAATAAGTATTTAAACTGTCAAACAAAACACAGCAAATATATATTGTCAGTGGTTTTGTTTTCGCCATGGCTTAACACTTAATACTTAGCTGACCTGTTCTGGAAATGATGTTTTCTGAAACTATGTAAATTTGTATAGTTGCTTTTAAAGGGGAAAAATAGATAATCAATAACGCGTCATATCTGTAGAAATTTTCATCAGATGATTGTGATCTGGAAGCAGCTTTTTCACAGTCTGATACTGGGTCATGAGCAGGTGGTTGGAGACCTCTGACCTTCAGTAACTAATGAATGAATGAATATAAAATTTACTACAAATCATGCAAGTTAACAACTTAACAAGATAGTACTAATAACTATGAATTACGGACCATGTTAAATACGGAACACTGTTTTAATTAGGATTAGGAAACACATTGTTCTCCAAATGTCCTTACGGAAAACTAGGAGAACCGTTATAACACGACGACCTTCTCTTTCCAGGAAATTTCTAACTATGTTAGCCGAGCTCTAGAGGAAAAGAAATTGCTTTACTTTGGAGTGGAAAATCTTGATTTCAAATTCTTTGACCCGGTAAAATTCACCTCTTAGTTTTCTGTTTGTTTGTTTTTTTTTAAATTCCTTTCTTTTACTCAAAGTATCTAAACAAGGTTTTTCATCCGGTCTTTCGCAGGACCTGTGGACACCAGAGGACATTGTTCCAGAGTCACTGAGGGAGAGCTGGAGGTAAGAATGATAAATACATTATATGCACAAAAAAACTTGGATACCTTTCTTTTCCAAGCCTATGTGGTTCTCCCCTAAACAGTTTCCACACACGATTGTAAAGCATTTCTTTGGATGCAGTAGAATTAGATTTTCCCTTCACTTGAACCACGAGACCCAAACCTGTTCCAGCTCCATGGTTTGGACTGGAAGATCTTGAGTGGCCTGACATAGAGCTCTGACGTCAACCCTATTTAACACCTATGGGATGAATTGGTATGCTGACTGCACCCCAGGCCTTATTACCAGACATTAGTATTTTTGTGGCTGAATGAGCACAAATCTACAATCTAAAATCTATTGGAACATCTTCCCTGAAGAGTGAGGGTTATTAGAACAGCAAATAAGGACTAAATGTGGAATGGGATGTAAGATTTGTATGTGCTTTTTAAATCCAATTTCACATTTAGTCCCCAGAAACTTTACCTTATATAATGTATGTTCAGGAACGAATACCGTTTATAGCACCTGACATCTTTCATTTATTATATTCAGAGCAGAGCGAGAACAGCTGAATGCGAAGCTAAAAGAAGGAGAGAAGCTGTTGGAGGTGGATGACAGCGGATTCTATGCTGGTGAGTGTGCAGAATGTGAACGTGTTGAACGTCTTGCACTGTCTATCGAAATCCTATCGAACTCTCTTTGCCTTAGGAGGTCCAGTTCCTCTGGTTGGTGTGACCATTACGATGGATGACGAGACCCTGAATGGAACCAACCGTGTTGTGTTGGATGGCGTTTTGTCCCAGTCTGAATGTGACACTGTGATACAGTTAGCCAACGTAAGAGGATAAATCGTATTTGTTTCAGGTTTTTTTCTGTCACAATGAGTGGTTTGGGAATATCCAAATCCGGATGCTAAGAAATTGATTTATTTTTACATTAAATAATTTGATTTTAACTAAAATATTATTTTCTATTATGAAGGTATTTTTGTTCTTGTAACTCATAACAGTTATACATACTTTTAAGTTGATTTCTGTCAAATACTAAACCAAAACGAATCACATCACTCTCGTTTTAGTCTCTTTTAACTGACTTTCTGTCTATTACAAAATACAATGGGGCTTACAAGTTAGTACAGTTGTTTTTAAAACCATTCTTTTACATTCTGTTTGTATTTCACCCCATGGTATTGTTGGTAAATGTGCTTTTGTAGTGACTTGTGAAGTCGATGCCTGTTTAGCATGTGTCTGTTATGTATCTCACTGTTCAGTAAATGGTACAGGGATCAGCAGGGTCTTACCTCACATCCTGTTGCACTTCTACAGATTGCTGCATCGGTCGGAGACGGTTACAAGGGACGGCGTTCTCCACACACGCCTCATGAAAAATTCGAAGGCCTGACCATCTTAAAAGCTTTTAAGGTGAACAGAAACTAAAAAAGACATATATCTATTAAAATAAAAACCCGGCTCTTCTAAGAGCACTGAGAGCGAATTCTCCGTCTTTCAGTTGGCGCAGGATGGATTGTTGAACCAATCAGATGCCAAGTTGTTACATGAAGCAGGCGAGAGAGCAAGAATCCTAATTCACTCCTATTTCAGGAGTCACTCGGCTCTTTATTTCTTCTACACACACCTTGTTTGCCGCACTGCCATTCCAGGTAAACAAATGCTCCATCGCTTTAAAGTATAAGACTTTACTTGTGTATGTGGACACATTCTATAGGGAATGGATTAAAGTTTGTGTGTACGTGTCTATGTGTAGGACATCAGGAGGGACGCTTGGATCTGTCTCATCCCGTCCACGTGGATAACTGTATACTGGAACCAGAAACCAGACAATGCTGGAGAGAAGCGCCTGCATTCACACACAGAGACCTGAGGTACATACACTAGTTTGTTAATATAGCTATGTGTTTGCGCAAAAGAGTAGACGTGACGAACATGTGCATGATGTCTTTGCAGTGCAGTTCTCTACCTAAATGATGATTTTGAAGGAGGAGAGCTCTTTTTCACCGATAGAGATGCCAAAACAGTCACAGTAAGACATCTCTTGTCTCTACATTTGATATCCAAGTAACACCAACAGCAAGTTCTGACTGAATCAAAATGTCAATAAAACAATGTAAAGGAGTAAAACCATCAAACTACACTGATCAGGCATAACATTATGACATAATAACATTATGACTGGTGAAGTGAATAACACTGATTATCTCTTCATCATGATGAATGATAGTGGGTTGGATATATTAGGCATGAAGTGAACATTTTGTCCTCAAAGTCGATGTGTTTCTAAGCAGGACAAATGGCATAAAGATTTAAACAAGTTTGACGAGGGACAAATTGTGACAGCTAGACGACTGGGTCAGAGCATCTCCAAAATTGAAACTCCTGTGGGATGTTCCCAGTCTGCAGTGGTCAGAATCAAAAAGTGGTCCAAGGAAGGAACAGTGGTGAAACGGGGACAGGGTCAATGATGAACAATGCTCATTAATGAACGTGGGGAGCGAAGGCTGGTCCATGTGGTCCGATACAACAGACGAGCTCATGTAGCTCAAATTACTGAAGAAGATAATGCTGTTAATGCTCGACAGGTCAGGACTGTTTTGGCAGCAAAAGGGGGACCAACACAATATTAGGCAGGTGATCATAATGGTATGCCTGGTCAGTGTGTCTTTTGATATATTTATAGTTTGATAAAGCATATAGCTGATCTGTCACTTAACACAAAAATTGTTTACATTTCTTAAACTGAGGTAAATAAGATATAAACCAATTTTATAATTGCTATAAAAATAAATAGATAAACCCTAGGTTAACTGGGAATCTATTGCTGAGTAGCTAGGAAAGCACATACATCTTCACACTCTTTCTCCACCATGTCTGTAGGCCAGAGTGAAGCCCAGCTGTGGGCGCCTTGTTGGTTTTACTTCAGGACCGGTGAACCCTCACGGTGTCACGGCGGTCACGGCAGGCCGCAGGTGCGCTCTAGCACTCTGGTTCACCACGGAAAAACTTCACAGGGACATGGTAAGAAAATCTATTTTTGAAATGCAGAAGATATGAGGGATGCATTTCTAGCCAATTAACAAAAGCGTTATAGTTTACCCGCTTGCTTGTGTCTTAAAAGTGCTTTTTCTGATCTAGGTCACATGATGAGGCTAAAATCTAAATCTTTTAATGGCATCATTATGGCATATTAGCCGATACCAAGACATTTGTCTTCAAATTAAACAATAAGGTTGTAGACCTTCACTCCATTAACCTCCCTAAAGGTACAATGTGGTACCCCATGATTGAGGATTTCCTTATTAATTAGATTTTATGTATAAACAGTCACATTCTATACCTTCATTAAAACTGACTATAATTTTACACTGCAGTAAATGACTCTTTAATTTATGTATTTCTTTCACATTTTCTGGTTTCTCTTTTTGTGCCGATGCATGCTAGTTACGCAGGTGTGTTGCTATTTATTGCCTTTGCACACTGCGGTGGGCAGAGGGGTGCAAAAGAGGGTGTGAAATTCAAATCAACCAACACGGTGGGATTTCCAAACCTGTATAGGTCCAAAATTGTGCATAACCTTCCGCCTGAGATCCAGTCTAATGTTTAAATCCAAAGCAGCTAAGAGACTGTGCATCAGATACAGATCAACATAGAACAGCTTATTTAAATACTAGAATGCAGTAGTTGTTGGGGGTTTTTTTCTAGCTGGATTTAATACAATATTTGAATGATGCATACATCCCATACTGATCTTTCCTGGGCTATGCTAATTAGTGCTTGTTGACTATTAAAATATGATGGTAAAACCAGGCTTGCAGGTGCAACCATCATTCTTTCTATTTGTTTTCTTTGTAAACATAATGCACTCTTCTAATAATGTTGTTTTGGCCATTTCATGAGTGATTCCTTCTGCTTCGGTGCCAACATATCTGTAGTTGCTGGTTACATTGCATTAGAATGGTTATATAATTGGTGACACAGTGGTATGTAGAGACGTCCACCACAAACCATTTTATCACATTCAGTGTGTCCTTTATTCCATTAGGTGTATCAGGTTCATTTTTATCATATCATACTATGGCTGCATCTAAGAAAGCACTCCATAATGTCCCATGTCTTATATATACCACATGGTGTTAGCCTGCTTCATTGGCATTGCCACTTCTTTATGGAATAACAAGAATAACAACATCTGCTTGAAAATCCTTTATATAGAGTCCAGGCATTTTTACCCCTCCCTCTCTTGTGCATAAACAACACAATAGGTCTGGTCCATAGCTCTCCTCATATAGCTGGTATAACTATTATAAGACAATATAATCGAGACTGTCAAGCTCTACTTATGTATTAACTACACTCTCTTTGTGACATCTACATTTTTGAATTCTAATACAGGCATGATGAATAAGTGTGAAGCGTTAGAGTTTGTGTCCATGTCATCGTTCGTGTGGTTTCAGGAACGAGAGGAGGCTGAAGCCATGTTTGGACTCGAAGGAAAGGAGGAAATGGAGGAAAAGGAGGAGTCCGATAGCAAACACGCACCTGCTCGCAGTGGGCGGAGCCAGCCGTCTAAAGTCAGAAGCAAAGAGAGGGAGAGGGTATCGAGTGGGAAAGACGAACTTTGAACGGGATTGAATCTCTGACACATGACTGAATCCACCCAGATCGATGATCTTTTTACGAACATTTGATATTCACTCCAGAAGTATCTCCAAAGCTCTGTGTGAAAGTGAATTATTTTCCTGTATATACGTGTGGCATCAGCTCATCCAGCATTGTGACAGTGGTCTGACAATGCGTTATTTGATTTTTATTGAACATTTTTCATTGAATAAATACAACTTAATGGGATAAACTGGATAAAAGTTTTGTTATTAAATGAATGTGTGATTTAGACAGAATGCAAGATTGACAAGCATGTGGAACAAAGGTGATGGTCTGCACATTAACACTGATAAAAAATGAAAGGCAAAACACTTGTGAGAGGATTTTTGCGAGGAGTGTTGAGCAAGGGGGTCGGAGAGTGAGATCACAGATTATCCTCCACATGTGGGTGCATTTGTTTATGAAGCCTACAAAGCTCCCATTTAGAATATGGAATAATAATGCAGGCATGAAATCATCAACCAATCATCTTCATATATATATTTTATATATATATATATTTTTTTTTTTTTTTATATATTCATATTTTATATTTATATATTAGTTTAAACCCTGTAAATGCTGTTAGTTGGTGTGAAAAAGGCAGACGTAGAGGACAGGGGGTATGGAGACTGATGATCCACTGTGGAGGGGCCCTAAATGGAGAAGCCGAAATAAGAAGAAGAAGAAGAGGAAGAAGAAGAATTGCAATACGGTCCATTAAGCTAAAAGATGAGCCTAGAGAAGGTAATGGATTAAATAGGTGTTGATCCTCCATCAGTCACTAGAACTATTACACAGTGTTCAAGCCAAATGCTGAAAATAAATATCTTTTAATGTCAGCTCAATTTTTTTTTGTTAGTTTGTTTTAAGAAATGACTTTTCAGAGACCAAAAAACAGGTCAAATAGATGGTTATATGAAGCATCTGGAAAATATTTGAGTTCAATGCCTGATTATTTAGTGGCCACCTCAATTATATAAAAAAATAAAAACAGTAGAAAAAAACATTTTGATCTGGCTCTCATGGAAAAAATAAAATCACCAAAATGACTGTGACTATAAATATGTTTGTGCTTAAAATATGTCTTATACAAATCCTTCTTAAGAACCTTGTCTTTTAGTAGTTAAGTGACAATGTGTTGATCCAGGACATTAGCATGGTTCATGGTTCCACATGTTCCAATTCAGTTGTCTGTATTCAACTTCTCCGAAGGTAATAAGATGAAATAAGATTTTTTTTTAAATGCTCATTGTCTTATTAAAGAAACCAGACAGCGTTATTTTTATTAAATAATTTAAACAGAACTTTGGTATAAAATATTATTAATATCTACTGCTTTGTCAAAGTGTCAAAACACACCTGTGTGCACTGAAGGTCTGAAGCCCTTGTCTATCTCTCTTACTGTATCAGAAGACCAATAATCCAAACTTTCACATAATCTATCTATCTATGCCAAACACTCTCTTCATCCATCTCTCTTAATCTACCACATTCTTTCTCCATATTTTTTATCAGTCAACCTTTATTACTCTCCCTGTCATTCTGCCTGTCTATCTGTCACCCTGTCTTTCTTTTCTTTCAGACTGATATCACTATGAGCGTGCTTCTTTCTTTGCATCCATCCATATCTAACACACCCACATTATTGCAGGACCTCCTGTGTCTCAACTTCTTAAGCTTTGTTAAACAAATAACACTTTTTCAAGTCTACACCGAGCACAAACTATGTATAAAGGTCTACCTTCATATTTTCATTAAACATACTAAAGCATTTTTTTCTTACAGTTGCAAAACAAAGGTGTCATAAAATCTCTTTTAGGAACTGGTCAAGTCAAGCAGAGACAGGTAGAGAGTGAGGAAACGGTGTCTGGCAATGCTGCCATCTTGGAGATGCAAAAAGACACGCTTGAGTCATTTGCTTTGCTTATGAGTAAGTCACATGGTAAGCGGTGAATAATAAACTGCCATGCAATGATTGCAAATATGTTCCTCTGTTCACCGGCAGAACCTGCATCACTAATGTGTATGAGTACGGATGTTTGGGGTCTGTGTGTGTATATATATATATATATATATATATATATATATATATATATATATATATATATATATATATATACCCCAAACATTTCAAATGAAAATAATCGGTACAAACAATGAATATTTGAATATAACAATTTATAATTGTACATAAATTAAAGATTTAAAGGTTTTAAAATAGTAAAAATGATTATTGCACACTTTTGAGAAATCTTCACGGGTATAAATATGTAGTTTGATATGAGTAAGTCGTATTACTTTAATTAACATCATAATTTCTAATATAATTAACAAGCTGATGAGCACAAATATCAAAAATCCCAACATACTATATGATTGAAAATGTGTTGAAGAGCAATTCCTTATAATTACAACCATTTTTACCCACATCATCTATTCCCATGAGCCATGGTTGAACCTGGCAACGTACTTTCTTGACTTTTATTTTTCATAGGCAAATATCCCTCCTTCTTACATTAAATTAAATTGTGAATCAAATGCGTGCACACTGAAAGGAGCATGTTGTATTTCAGACTTCTAAAATAATGAAAGGTCATTCACAGTGGACAGTGTCCAGGATTCAAATGATGTCTAGGCCACATTCACAAACCCCTTCTCTCTCTCTCTCTCTCTCTCTCTCTCTCTCTCTCTCTCTCTCTCTCTCTCTCTCTTTCTCGCTCTCTCTTTCCCGGCCTTTCAGTTTTGATCCAGATGCAAAGAGCAGTCTGTACTTATTTGAGAGCACATTTGAGCCGAAAGGCCTTAAAATCTCACCAGTCTGGATTTGAACTCTCTCTAAACCCATCCTGCCTCCATCTTTTCACTTATCTCTTTCTCTTTGTCTCTTTTTTATTCTCTATTACTCTTTCTGTTTCTGTCTTTGTCCAGTACTCGAATCATCTCTACATAATCTTCTTCTGTCTCTCAAAGTTTGTGAGGTCCTTACACAATACAACATCCTGAACAATACAAAAAGTGATAAAACAAAAAGTGCACAAAATAAATCGCACAAACTCACTACAAAACGTATTTTGCCCGGGTTCAGGTGTAAATGACACCATTTGACTAATGTCCATGACGATTCAGTTCCCTCCCTCTAACTCTGCCTGCGCTTTCTCCCATTCCCCCTCCTCAAACAAATTTTAGGCAAACTCATTTGGTCATAAGAGCTTGCTAGAGACACTAACACATCTTAAAAAACACCAATAGCAGAAAAAGTGACCTCGCTTTATAAGGTAAGATTTAACAATAATAACAAAATTGAGTGTTACCTCTGTTTTTTTTTATCCTATATTGGGGTATGTTGTTATATTCTAAGATGCTGCAGAGATGTTAGAAGTCTTTTTTTTTCTATGAGTTCAGGATGTGAAATAGTTCAAGAACCAATTGAAACTCCTTCATTTTAATCAGTGTGTAGCCTTAAATGATCGTTGAATAACTTTGTGTTGCATGTATAAGTTGTAAACTGAAATCTACAGTGAGATCGAGACTGTGAAATTGTATTTATTTATCACTGCTGAATGTCACCTTGTGTCCCTTTATGTGCTTGAGAATTACATATTACAAAGATATGTAAAAAAAAAAACAAAAAAAAAACATTGGAGCCCAATACAGTCAGTGTGGTGGTGTGTTTTTTTTTTTTTTGAAGTTATTAATGTTTTCAGTGCGTGTGGTGGAATCAGTGTATGTTTGCGTGCATCCTTTTTCATGACCATTTGCAAACCAGTTGAGACGAGTTTGAATTGCAAATGGACCCCTAAAACAGGGAGGGAGTGTTTTGGTTTCAATAAAATGACCTTCCTATAGACGTAAGGACTATGATGCTCTATAAAGAGAAATGAACTTAAGATTTTAACTTGTGCTTTCCAATATTTCCTCTCAGAATATCTCCGCTCAGCTGATTTCACTTTCCGTCCATCTCTGTTGGTGGCTGTGCTTTACAACTGTTGCCATGGAGCCAAGTTGTTACATGAAGCAGGCGAGAGAGCAAGAATCCTAATTCACTCCTATTTCAGGAGTCACTCGGCTCTTTATTTCTCCTACACACACCTTGTTTGCCGCACTGCCATTCCAGGTAAACAAATGCTCCATCGCTTTAAAGTATAAGACTTTACTTGTGTATGTGGACACATTCTATAGGAATGGATTAAAGTTTGTGTGTACGTGTTCATGTGTAGGACATCAGGAGGGACGCTTGGATCTGTCTCATCCCGTCCACGTGGATAACTGTATACTGGAACCAGAAACCAGACAATGCTGGAGAGAAGCGCCTGCATTCACACACAGAGACCTGAGGTACATACACTAGTTTGTTAATATAGCTATGTGTTTGCGCAAAAGAGTAGACGTGACGAACATGTGCATGATGTCTTTGCAGTGCAGTTCTCTACCTAAATGATGATTTTGAAGGAGGAGAGCTCTTTTTCACCGATAGAGATGCCAAAACAGTCACAGTAAGACATCTCTTGTCTCTACATTTGATATCCAAGTAACACCAACAGCAAGTTCTGACTGAATCAAAATGTCAATAAAACAATGTAAAGGAGTAAAACCATCAAACTACACTGATCAGGCATAACATTATGACATAATAACATTATGACTGGTGAAGTGAATAACACTGATTATCTCTTCATCATGATGAATGATAGTGGGTTGGATATATTAGGCATGAAGTGAACATTTTGTCCTCAAAGTCGATGTGTTTCTAAGCAGGACAAATGGCATAAAGATTTAAACAAGTTTGACGAGGGACAAATTGTGACAGCTAGACGACTGGGTCAGAGCATCTCCAAAATTGAAACTCCTGTGGGATGTTCCCAGTCTGCAGTGGTCAGAATCAAAAAGTGGTCCAAGGAAGGAACAGTGGTGAACGGGACAGGGTCAATGATGAACAATGCTCATTAATGAACGTGGGGAGCGAAGGCTGGTCCATGTGGTCCGATACAACAGACGAGCTCATGTAGCTCAAATTACTGAAGAAGATAATGCTGTTAATGCTCGACAGGTCAGGACTGTTTTGGCAGCAAAAGGGGGACCAACACAATATTAGGCAGGTGATCATAATGGTATGCCTGGTCAGTGTGTCTTTTGATATATTTATAGTTTGATAAAGCATATAGCTGATCTGTCACTTAACACAAAAATTGTTTACATTTCTTAAACTGAGGTAAATAAGATATAAACCAATTTTATAATTGCTATAAAATAAATAGATAAACCCTAGGTTAACTGGGAATCTATTGCTGAGTAGCTAGGAAAGCACATACATCTTCACACTCTTTCTCCACCATGTCTGTAGGCCAGAGTGAAGCCCAGCTGTGGGCGCCTTGTTGGTTTTACTTCAGGACCGGTGAACCCTCACGGTGTCACGGCGGTCACGGCAGGCCGCAGGTGCGCTCTAGCACTCTGGTTCACCACGGAAAAACTTCACAGGGACATGGTAAGAAAATCTATTTTTGAAATGCAGAAGATATGAGGGATGCATTTCTAGCCAATTAACAAAAGCGTTATAGTTTACCCGCTTGCTTGTGTCTTAAAAGTGCTTTTTCTGATCTAGGTCACATGATGAGGCTAAAATCTAAATCTTTTAATGGCATCATTATGGCATATTAGCCGATACCAAGACATTTGTCTTCAAATTAAACAATAAGGTTGTAGACCTTCACTCCATTAACCTCCCTAAAGGTACAATGTGGTACCCCATGATTGAGGATTTCCTTATTAATTAGATTTTATGTATAAACAGTCACATTCTATACCTTCATTAAAACTGACTATAATTTTACACTGCAGTAAATGACTCTTTAATTTATGTATTTCTTTCACATTTTCTGGTTTCTCTTTTTGTGCCGATGCATGCTAGTTACGCAGGTGTGTTGTTATTTATTGCCTTTGCACACTGCGGTGGGCAGAGGGTGCAAAGAGGTGTGAAATTCAAATCAACCAACACGGTGGGATTTCCAAACCTGTATAGGTCCAAAATTGTGCATAACCTTCCGCCTGAGATCCAGTCTAATGTTTAAATCCAAAGCAGCTAAGAGACTGTGCATCAGATACAGATCAACATAGAACAGCTTATTTAAATACTAGAATGCAGTAGTTGTTGGGGGTTTTTTTCTAGCTGGATTTAATACAATATTTGAATGATGCATACATCCCATACTGATCTTTCCTGGGCTATGCTAATTAGTGCTTGTTGACTATTAAAATATGATGGTAAAACCAGGCTTGCAGGTGCAACCATCATTCTTTCTATTTGTTTTCTTTGTAAACATAATGCACTCTTCTAATAATGTTGTTTTGGCCATTTCATGAGTGATTCCTTCTGCTTCGGTGCCAACATATCTGTAGTTGCTGGTTACATTGCATTAGAATGGTTATATAATTGGTGACACAGTGGTATGTAGAGACGTCCACCACAAACCATTTTATCACATTCAGTGTGTCCTTTATTCCATTAGGTGTATCAGGTTCATTTTATCATATCATACTATGGCTGCATCTAAGAAAGCACTCCATAATGTCCCATGTCTTATATATACCACATGGTGTTAGCCTGCTTCATTGGCATTGCCACTTCTTTATGGAATAACAAGAATAACAACATCTGCTTGAAAATCCTTTATATAGAGTCCAGGCATTTTACCCTCCTCTCTTGTGCATAAACAACACAATAGGTCTGGTCCATAGCTCTCCTCATATAGCTGGTATAACTATTATAAGACAATATAATCGAGACTGTCAAGCTCTACTTATGTATTAACTACACTCTCTTTGTGACATCTACATTTTTGAATTCTAATACAGGCATGATGAATAAGTGTGAAGCGTTAGAGTTTGTGTCCATGTCATCGTTCGTGTGGTTTCAGGAACGAGAGGAGGCTGAAGCCATGTTTGGACTCGAAGGAAAGGAGGAAATGGAGGAAAAGGAGGAGTCCGATAGCAAACACGCACCTGCTCGCAGTGGGCGGAGCCAGCCGTCTAAAGTCAGAAGCAAAGAGAGGGAGAGGGTATCGAGTGGGAAAGACGAACTTTGAACGGGGATTGAATCTCTGACACATGACTGAATCCACCCAGATCGATGATCTTTTTACGAACATTTGATATTCACTCCAGAAGTATCTCCAAAGCTCTGTGTGAAAGTGAATTATTTTCCTGTATATACGTGTGGCATCAGCTCATCCAGCATTGTGACAGTGGTCTGACAATGCGTTATTTGATTTTTATTGAACATTTTTCATTGAATAAATACAACTTAATGGGATAAACTGGATAAAAGTTTTGTTATTAAATGAATGTGTGATTTAGACAGAATGCAAGATTGACAAGCATGTGGAACAAAGGTGATGGTCTGCACATTAACACTGATAAAAAATGAAAGGCAAAACACTTGTGAGAGGATTTTTGCGAGGAGTGTTGAGCAAGGGGGTCGGAGAGTGAGATCACAGATTATCCTCCACATGTGGGTGCATTTGTTTATGAAGCCTACAAAGCTCCCATTTAGAATATGGAATAATAATGCAGGCATGAAATCATCAACCAATCATCTTCATATATATATTTTATATATATATATATTTTTTTTTTTTTTATATATTCATATTTTATATTTATATATTAGTTTAAACCCTGTAAATGCTGTTAGTTGGTGTGAAAAAGGCAGACGTAGAGGACAGGGGGGGGTATGGAGACTGATGATCCACTGTGGAGGGGCCCTAAATGGAGAAGCCGAAATAAGAAGAAGAAGAAGAGGAAGAAGAAGAATTGCAATACGGTCCATTAAGCTAAAAGATGAGCCTAGAGAAGGTAATGGATTAAATAGGTGTTGATCCTCCATCAGTCACTAGAACTATTACACAGTGTTCAAGCCAAATGCTGAAAATAAATATCTTTTTAATGTCAGCTCAATTTTTTTTTGTTAGTTTGTTTTAAGAAATGACTTTTCAGAGACCAAAAAACAGGTCAAATAGATGGTTATATGAAGCATCTGGAAAATATTTGAGTTCAATGCCTGATTATTTAGTGGCCACCTCAATTATATAAAAAAATAAAAACAGTAGAAAAAAACATTTTGATCTGGCTCTCATGGAAAAAAATAAAATCACCAAAATGACTGTGACTATAAATATGTTTGTGCTTAAAATATGTCTTATACAAATCCTTCTTAAGAACCTTGTCTTTAGTAGTTAAGTGACAATGTGTTGATCCAGGACATTAGCATGGTTCATGGTTCCACATGTTCCAATTCAGTTGTCTGTATTCAACTTCTCCGAAGGTAATAAGATGAAATAAGATTTTTTTTTAAATGCTCATTGTCTTATTAAAGAAACCAGACAGCGTTATTTTTATTAAATAATTTAAACAGAACTTTGGTATAAAATATTATTAATATCTACTGCTTTGTCAAAGTGTCAAAACACACCTGTGTGCACTGAAGGTCTGAAGCCCCTTGTCTATCTCTCTTACTGTATCAGAAGACCAATAATCCAAACTTTCACATAATCTATCTATCTATGCCAAACACTCTCTTCATCCATCTCTCTTAATCTACCACATTCTTTCTCCATATTTTTTATCAGTCAACCTTTATTACTCTCCCTGTCATTCTGCCTGTCTATCTGTCACCCTGTCTTTCTTTTCTTTCAGACTGATATCACTATGAGCGTGCTTCTTTCTTTGCATCCATCCATATCTAACACACCCACATTATTGCAGGACCTCCTGTGTCTCAACTTCTTAAGCTTTGTTAAACAAATAACACTTTTCAAGTCTACACCGAGCACAAACTATGTATAAAGGTCTACCTTCATATTTTCATTAAACATACTAAAGCATTTTTTTCTTACAGTTGCAAAACAAAGGTGTCATAAAATCTCTTTTAGGAACTGGTCAAGTCAAGCAGAGACAGGTAGAGAGTGAGGAACGGTGTCTGGCAATGCTGCCATCTTGGAGATGCAAAAGACACGCTTGAGTCATTTGCTTTGCTTATGAGTAAGTCACATGGTAAGCGGTGAATAATAAACTGCCATGCAATGATTGCAAATATGTTCCTCTGTTCACCGGCAGAACCTGCATCACTAATGTGTATGAGTACGGATGTTTGGGGTCTGTGTGTATATATATATATATATATATATATATATATATATATATATATATATATATATATATATATATATATACCCCAAACATTTCCAAATGAAAATAATCGGTACAAACAATGAATATTTGAATATAACAATTTATAATTGTACATAAATTAAAGATTTAAAGGTTTTAAAATAGTAAAAATGATTATTGCACACTTTTGAGAAATCTTCACGGGTATAAATATGTAGTTTGATATGAGTAAGTCGTATTACTTTAATTAACATCATAATTTCTAATATAATTAACAAGCTGATGAGCACAAATATCAAAAATCCCAACATACTATATGATTGAAAATGTGTTGAAGAGCAATTCCTTATAATTACAACCATTTTTACCCACATCATCTATTCCCATGAGCCATGGTTGAACCTGGCAACGTACTTTCTTGACTTTTATTTTTCATAGGCAAATATCCCTCCTTCTTACATTAAATTAAATTGTGAATCAAATGCGTGCACACTGAAAGGAGCATGTTGTATTTCAGACTTCTAAAATAATGAAAGGTCATTCACAGTGGACAGTGTCCAGGATTCAAATGATGTCTAGGCCACATTCACAAACCCCTTCTCTCTCTCTCTCTCTCTCTCTCTCTCTCTCTCTCTCTCTCTCTCTCTCTCTTTCTCGCTCTCTCTTTCCCGGCCTTTCAGTTTTGATCCAGATGCAAAGAGCAGTCTGTACTTATTTGAGAGCACATTTGAGCCGAAAGGCCTTAAAATCTCACCAGTCTGGATTTGAACTCTCTCTAAACCCATCCTGCCTCCATCTTTTCACTTATCTCTTTCTCTTTGTCTCTTTTTTATTCTCTATTACTCTTTCTGTTTCTGTCTTTGTCCAGTACTCGAATCATCTCTACATAATCTTCTTCTGTCTCTCAAAGTTTGTGAGGTCCTTACACAATACAACATCCTGAACAATACAAAAAGTGATAAAACAAAAAGTGCACAAAATAAATCGCACAAACTCACTACAAAAACGTATTTTGCCCGGGTTCAGGTGTAAAATGACACCATTTGACTAATGTCCATGACGATTCAGTTCCCTCCCTCTAACTCTGCCTGCGCTTTCTCCCATTCCCCCTCCTCAAACAAATTTTAGGCAAACTCATTTGGTCATAAGAGCTTGCTAGAGACACTAACACATCTTAAAAAACACCAATAGCAGAAAAAGTGACCTCGCTTTATAAGGTAAGATTTAACAATAATAACAAAATTGAGTGTTACCTCTGTTTTTTTTTATCCTATATTGGGGTATGTTGTTATATTCTAAGATGCTGCAGAGATGTTAGAAGTCTTTTTTTTTCTATGAGTTCAGGATGTGAAATAGTTCAAGAACCAATTGAAACTCCTTCATTTTAATCAGTGTGTAGCCTTAAATGATCGTTGAATAACTTTGTGTTGCATGTATAAGTTGTAAACTGAAATCTACAGTGAGATCGAGACTGTGAAATTGTATTTATTTATCACTGCTGAATGTCACCTTGTGTCCCTTTATGTGCTTGAGAATTACATATTACAAAGATATGTAAAAAAAAAAACAAAAAAAAAACATTGGAGCCCAATACAGTCAGTGTGGTGGTGTGTTTTTTTTTTTTTTGAAGTTATTAATGTTTTCAGTGCGTGTGGTGGAATCAGTGTATGTTTGCGTGCATCCTTTTCATGACCATTTGCAAACCAGTTGAGACGAGTTTGAATTGCAAATGGACCCCTAAAACAGGGAGGGAGTGTTTTGGTTTCAATAAAATGACCTTCCTATAGACGTAAGGACTATGATGCTCTATAAAGAGAAATGAACTTAAGATTTTAACTTGTGCTTTCCAATATTTCCTCTCAGAATATCTCCGCTCAGCTGATTTCACTTTCCGTCCATCTCTGTTGGTGGCTGTGCTTTACAACTGTTGCCATGGAGCCAAGTTGTTACATGAAGCAGGCGAGAGCAAGAATCCTAATTCACTCCTATTTCAGGAGTCACTCGGCTCTTTATTTCTCCTACACACACCTTGTTTGCCGCACTGCCATTCCAGGTAAACAAATGCTCCATCGCTTTAAAGTATAAGACTTTACTTGTGTATGTGGACACATTCTATAGGGAATGGATTAAAGTTTGTGTGTACGTGTCTATGTGTAGGACATCAGGAGGGACGCTTGGATCTGTCTCATCCCGTCCACGTGGATAACTGTATACTGGAACCAGAAACCAGACAATGCTGGAGAGAAGCGCCTGCATTCACACACAGAGACCTGAGGTACATACACTAGTTTGTTAATATAGCTATGTGTTTGCGCAAAAGAGTAGACGTGACGAACATGTGCATGATGTCTTTGCAGTGCAGTTCTCTACCTAAATGATGATTTTGAAGGAGGAGAGCTCTTTTCACCGATAGAGATGCCAAAACAGTCACAGTAAGACATCTCTTGTCTCTACATTTGATATCCAAGTAACACCAACAGCAAGTTCTGACTGAATCAAAATGTCAATAAAACAATGTAAAGGAGTAAAACCATCAAACTACACTGATCAGGCATAACATTATGACATAATAACATTATGACTGGTGAAGTGAATAACACTGATTATCTCTTCATCATGATGAATGATAGTGGGTTGGATATATTAGGAATGAAGTGAACATTTTGTCCTCAAAGTCAATGTGTTTCTAAGCAGGACAAATGGCATAAAGATTTAAACAAGTTTGACGAGGGACAAATTGTGACAGCTAGACGACTGGGTCAGAGCATCTCCAAAATTGAAACTCCTGTGGGATGTTCCCAGTCTGCAGTGGTCAGAATCAAAAAGTGGTCCAAGGAAGGAACAGTGGTGAAACGGGGACAGGGTCAATGATGAACAATGCTCATTAATGAACGTGGGGAGCGAAGGCTGGTCCATGTGGTCCGATACAACAGACGAGCTCATGTAGCTCAAATTACTGAAGAAGATAATGCTGTTAATGCTCGACAGGTCAGGACTGTTTTGGCAGCAAAAGGGGGACCAACACAATATTAGGCAGGTGATCATAATGGTATGCCTGGTCAGTGTGTCTTTTGATATATTTATAGTTTGATAAAGCATATAGCTGATCTGTCACTTAACACAAAAATTGTTTACATTTCTTAAACTGAGGTAAATAAGATATAAACCAATTTTATAATTGCTATAAAATAAATAGATAAACCCTAGGTTAACTGGGAATCTATTGCTGAGTAGCTAGGAAAGCACATACATCTTCACACTCTTTCTCCACCATGTCTGTAGGCCAGAGTGAAGCCCAGCTGTGGGCGCCTTGTTGGTTTTACTTCAGGACCGTGAACCCTCACGGTGTCACGGCGGTCACGGCAGGCCGCAGGTGCGCTCTAGCACTCTGGTTCACCACGGAAAAACTTCACAGGGACATGGTAAGAAAATCTATTTTTGAAATGCAGAAGATATGAGGGATGCATTTCTAGCCAATTAACAAAAGCGTTATAGTTTACCCGCTTGCTTGTGTCTTAAAAGTGCTTTTTCTGATCTAGGTCACATGATGAGGCTAAAATCTAAATCTTTTAATGGCATCATTATGGCATATTAGCCGATACCAAGACATTTGTCTTCAAATTAAACAATAAGGTTGTAGACCTTCACTCCATTAACCTCCCTAAAGGTACAATGTGGTACCCCATGATTGAGGATTTCCTTATTAATTAGATTTTCATGTATAAACAGTCACATTCTATACCTTCATTAAAACTGACTATAATTTTACACTGCAGTAAATGACTCTTTAATTTATGTATTTCTTCACATTTTCTGGTTTCTCTTTTGTGCCGATGCATGCTAGTTACGCAGGTGTGTTGTTATTTATTGCCTTTGCACACTGCGGTGGGCAGAGGGGTGCAAAAGAGGGTGTGAAATTCAAATCAACCAACACGGTGGGATTTCCAAACCTGTATAGGTCCAAAATTGTGCATAACCTTCCGCCTGAGATCCAGTCTAATGTTTAAATCCAAAGCAGCTAAGAGACTGTGCATCAGATACAGATCAACATAGAACAGCTTATTTAAATACTAGAATGCAGTAGTTGTTGGGGTTTTTTCTAGCTGGATTTAATACAATATTTGAATGATGCATACATCCCATACTGATCTTTCCTGGGCTATGCTAATTAGTGCTTGTTGACTATTAAAATATGATGGTAAAACCAGGCTTGCAGGTGCAACCATCATTCTTTCTATTTGTTTTCTTTGTAAACATAATGCACTCTTCTAATAATGTTGTTTTGGCCATTTCATGAGTGATTCCTTCTGCTTCGGTGCCAACATATCTGTAGTTGCTGGTTACATTGCATTAGAATGGTTATATAATTGGTGACACAGTGGTATGTAGAGACGTCCACCACAAACCATTTTATCACATTCAGTGTGTCCTTTATTCCATTAGGTGTATCAGGTTCATTTTTATCATATCATACTATGGCTGCATCTAAGAAAGCACTCCATAATGTCCCATGTCTTATATATACCACATGGTGTTAGCCTGCTTCATTGGCATTGCCACTTCTTTATGGAATAACAAGAATAACAACATCTGCTTGAAAATCCTTTATATAGAGTCCAGGCATTTTACCCTCCTCTCTTGTGCATAAACAACACAATAGGTCTGGTCCATAGCTCTCCTCATATAGCTGGTATAACTATTATAAGACAATATAATCGAGACTGTCAAGCTCTACTTATGTATTAACTACACTCTCTTTGTGACATCTACATTTTTGAATTCTAATACAGGCATGATGAATAAGTGTGAAGCGTTAGAGTTTGTGTCCATGTCATCGTTCGTGTGGTTTCAGGAACGAGAGGAGGCTGAAGCCATGTTTGGACTCGAAGGAAAGGAGGAAATGGAGGAAAAGGAGGAGTCCGATAGCAAACACGCACCTGCTCGCAGTGGGCGGAGCCAGCCGTCTAAAGTCAGAAGCAAAGAGAGGGAGAGGGTATCGAGTGGGAAAGACGAACTTTGAACGGGATTGAATCTCTGACACATGACTGAATCCACCCAGATCGATGATCTTTTTACGAACATTTGATATTCACTCCAGAAGTATCTCCAAAGCTCTGTGTGAAAGTGAATTATTTTCCTGTATATACGTGTGGCATCAGCTCATCCAGCATTGTGACAGTGGTCTGACAATGCGTTATTTGATTTTTATTGAACATTTTTCATTGAATAAATACAACTTAATGGGATAAACTGGATAAAAGTTTTGTTATTAAATGAATGTGTGATTTAGACAGAATGCAAGATTGACAAGCATGTGGAACAAAGGTGATGGTCTGCACATTAACACTGATAAAAAATGAAAGGCAAAACACTTGTGAGAGGATTTTTTGCGAGGGAGTGTTGAGCAAGGGGGTCGGAGAGTGAGATCACAGATTATCCTCCACATGTGGGTGCATTTGTTTATGAAGCCTACAAAGCTCCCATTTAGAATATGGAATAATAATGCAGGCATGAAATCATCAACCAATCATCTTCATATATATATTTTTATATATATATATATTTTTTTTTTTTTTTTTTTTTTATATATTCATATTTTATATTTATATATTAGTTTAAACCCTGTAAATGCTGTTAGTTGGTGTGAAAAAGGCAGACGTAGAGGACAGGGGGGGGTATGGAGACTGATGATCCACTGTGGAGGGGCCCTAAATGGAGAAGCCGAAATAAGAAGAAGAAGAAGAGGAAGAAGAAGAATTGCAATACGGTCCATTAAGCTAAAAGATGAGCCTAGAGAAGGTAATGGATTAAATAGGTGTTGATCCTCCATCAGTCACTAGAACTATTACACAGTGTTCAAGCCAAATGCTGAAAATAAATATCTTTTAATGTCAGCTCAATTTTTTTTTGTTAGTTTGTTTTAAGAAATGACTTTTCAGAGACCAAAAAACAGGTCAAATAGATGGTTATATGAAGCATCTGGAAAATATTTGAGTTCAATGCCTGATTATTTAGTGGCCACCTCAATTATATAAAAAATAAAAACAGTAGAAAAAACATTTTGATCTGGCTCTCATGGAAAAAATAAAATCACCAAAATGACTGTGACTATAAATATGTTTGTGCTTAAAATATGTCTTATACAAATCCTTCTTAAGAACCTTGTCTTTTAGTAGTTAAGTGACAATGTGTTGATCCAGGACATTAGCATGGTTCATGGTTCCACATGTTCCAATTCAGTTGTCTGTATTCAACTTCTCCGAAGGTAATAAGATGAAATAAGATTTTTTTAAATGCTCATTGTCTTATTAAAGAAACCAGACAGCGTTATTTTTATTAAATAATTTAAACAGAACTTTGGTATAAAATATTATTAATATCTACTGCTTTGTCAAAGTGTCAAAACACACCTGTGTGCACTGAAGGTCTGAAGCCCTTGTCTATCTCTCTTACTGTATCAGAAGACCAATAATCCAAACTTTCACATAATCTATCTATCTATGCCAAACACTCTCTTCATCCATCTCTCTTAATCTACCACATTCTTTCTCCATATTTTTTATCAGTCAACCTTTATTACTCTCCCTGTCATTCTGCCTGTCTATCTGTCACCC
Organism: Silurus meridionalis; assembly: GCF_014805685.1. Lineage (NCBI taxonomy): Eukaryota > Metazoa > Chordata > Actinopteri > Siluriformes > Siluridae > Silurus > Silurus meridionalis. Next base: position 12,936,648 of record NC_060887.1, read on the forward strand.
TGTCTTTCTTTTCTTTCAGACTGATATCACTATGAGCGTGCTTCTTTCTTTGCATCCATCCATATCTAACACACCCACATTATTGCAGGACCTCCTGTGTCTCAACTTCTTAAGCTTTGTTAAACAAATAACACTTTTTCAAGTCTACACCGAGCACAAACTATGTATAAAGGTCTACCTTCATATTTTCATTAAACATACTAAAGCATTTTTTTCTTACAGTTGCAAAACAAAGGTGTCATAAAATCTCTTTTAGGAACTGGTCAAGTCAAGCAGAGACAGGTAGAGAGTGAGGAAACGGTGTCTGGCAATGCTGCCATCTTGGAGATGCAAAAAGACACGCTTGAGTCATTTGCTTTGCTTATGAGTAAGTCACATGGTAAGCGGTGAATAATAAACTGCCATGCAATGATTGCAAATATGTTCCTCTGTTCACCGGCAGAACCTGCATCACTAATGTGTACGAGTACGGATGTTTGGGGTCTGTGTGTGTATATATATATATATATATATATATATATATATATATATATATATATATATATATATATATATATATATATACCCCAAACATTTCCAAATGAAAAATAATCGGTACAAACAATGAATATTTGAATATAACAATTTATAATTGTACATAAATTAAAGATTTAAAGGTTTTAAAATAGTAAAAATGATTATTGCACACTTTTGAGAAATCTTCACGGGTATAAATATGTAGTTTGATATGAGTAAGTCGTATTACTTTAATTAACATCATAATTTCTAATATAATTAACAAGCTGATGAGCACAAATATCAAAAATCCCAACATACTATATGATTGAAAATGTGTTGAAGAGCAATTCCTTATAATTACAACCATTTTTACCCACATCATCTATTCCCATGAGCCATGGTTGAACCTGGCAACGTACTTTCTTGACTTTTATTTTTCATAGGCAAATATCCCTCCTTCTTACATTAAATTAAATTGTGAATCAAATGCGTGCACACTGAAAGGAGCATGTTGTATTTCAGACTTCTAAAATAATGAAAGGTCATTCACAGTGGACAGTGTCCAGGATTCAAATGATGTCTAGGCCACATTCACAAACCCCTTCTCTCTCTCTCTCTCTCTCTCTCTCTCTCTCTCTCTCTCTCTCTCTCTCTCTCTCTTTCTCGCTCTCTCTTTCCCGGCCTTTCAGTTTTGATCCAGATGCAAAGAGCAGTCTGTACTTATTTGAGAGCACATTTGAGCCGAAAGGCCTTAAAATCTCACCAGTCTGGATTTGAACTCTCTCTAAACCCATCCTGCCTCCATCTTTTCACTTATCTCTTTCTCTTTGTCTCTTTTTTTTATTCTCTATTACTCTTTCTGTTTCTGTCTTTGTCCAGTACTCCGAATCATCTCTACATAATCTTCTTCTGTCTCTCAAAGTTTGTGAGGTCCTTACACAATACAACATCCTGAACAATACAAAAAAGTGATAAAAACAAAAAAGTGCACAAAATAAATCGCACAAACTCACTACAAAAACGTATTTTGCCCGGGTTCAGGTGTAAAATGACACCATTTGACTAATGTCCATGACGATTCAGTTCCCTCCCTCTAACTCTGCCTGCGCTTTCTCCCATTCCCCCTCCTCAAACAAATTTTAGGCAAACTCATTTGGTCATAAGAGCTTGCTAGAGACACTAACACATCTTAAAAAACACCAATAGCAGAAAAAGTGACCTCGCTTTATAAGGTAAGATTTAACAATAATAACAAAATTGAGTGTTACCTCTGTTTTTTTTTATCCTATATTGGGGTATGTTGTTATATTCTAAGATGCTGCAGAGATGTTAGAAGTCTTTTTTTTTCTATGAGTTCAGGATGTGAAATAGTTCAAGAACCAATTGAAACTCCTTCATTTTAATCAGTGTGTAGCCTTAAATGATCGTTGAATAACTTTGTGTTGCATGTATAAGTTGTAAACTGAAATCTACAGTGAGATCGAGACTGTGAAATTGTATTTATTTATCACTGCTGAATGTCACCTTGTGTCCCTTTATGTGCTTGAGAATTACATATTACAAAGATATGTAAAAAAAAAAAAAAAACATTGGAGCCCAATACAGTCAGTGTGGTGGTGTGTTTTTTTTTTTTTTGAAGTTATTAATGTTTTCAGTGCGTGTGGTGGAATCAGTGTATGTTTGCGTGCATCCTTTTTCATGACCATTTGCAAACCAGTTGAGACGAGTTTGAATTGCAAATGGACCCCTAAAACAGGGAGGGAGTGTTTTGGTTTCAATAAAATGACCTTCCTATAGACGTAAGGACTATGATGCTCTATAAAGAGAAATGAACTTAAGATTTTAACTTGTGCTTTCCAATATTTCCTCTCAGAATATCTCCGCTCAGCTGATTTCACTTTCCGTCCATCTCTGTTGGTGGCTGTGCTTTACAACTGTTGCCATGGGGGAAATTGCTGAACTTCGGAAGGAGGTGGAGAACCTCAAGGACCAGATTGCTGTTAGTATCTCTGTTCTGAACTATTTAACACCTACAGAAAGTGAAATTTTAAATAGAAGGTTGTATTTTAATACAATATATCATCAGTTCATGGGTCCAAAAATTCACACTCATACAGTCAACTTGTTGGTTTGTACTTCAACCCTTTGTTAAGCATGGTTCTGTACTAAAGCCTGGAGTTCAAATCCTACTACTACCAATAAACCATCATTGTCTGTTTGAACTTCACCAGTAATTGAATATCGAAGAGTTAGGATTTTGCTTGTGATAAAGAACATTAATTTGGCTTTTTTGCTTTGGTGTTTAATGAGGCTGCCTTTATTTGTCCTTAGTTTGTCCACCGGTAACATTTTTTCTGACCCTTTCTGTACCCACAGGCAGCACGTAAGTCAGTGCAGGACGCCACACTGCAGGATAATGTCTCAGGCGCAACGGCGCTAGGGAAGGTTCAGCTCAAATCCAGAAAGACTCTGAGAGGACATCTGTCCAAGATCTATGCCATGCAATGGGCCACAGATTCAAAGTACGCACACACACACACACACACACACACACACACACACATAAATATACATATGTACGCACACAGCGCATAAATACAGCCACCAAGTTACCACACACATGCAAATGACCAGCAGTGTAGAGCTAGCCAGCAGCGCACCAACTCCTCGAAACACAAGCACAAACCAGGATGCCTGAATGTACCTGGTGTGTGTTTATGTTTTTGGGATTGAGTAACTGGATTCATTCTTTCACACATTATTGTGTTTGATGGAATCAGTCATTAGACAATAACCTAGTAATAAAAGAGTTATAACTGAACACGTACACTTTCTGTGGCCTTCGCTCACATTTTCCTCAATTGTGGTCACTCTGCCGGTTTATCTGTCAGGCTCTGTGTAAGCGCTTCTCAGGACGGCAAACTGATCGTGTGGGACACCTACAGCACCAACAAGGTACACAGCATCTCAGTCATATGTTTACTTATAAATACAACTGTCATTCAGTCTTGTGAATAAAGTGAATAAAAAGTAGTTAAGGCGAGGTAATAGCCCATACTTTATTCATATACAAAATCATGGCTAAATCACAGTATACTTGAATGTAATATTTGTGTAGGACAAAATTCTTCCAAATGGTAATGATTGATGTGCTAAATTGAATTTTACAAATGATTGTTTTCCTTGGATTTTGCTTTTTTTTTAATAAAAAATGGATTATAAAAAATGTATTTGTAAAAGTGAAAACTTTATTATATTATTATTTATTAAATGTAAATATACATAGAAAGCTTGAAAGATATTTGAGGTCGCACATTGCCAAACACACTGTTGCCAGTTGAATGGATAAAAAATATGTAATTCAATCGATTTGAACTTTGCCCCCTGCCCATGATCCAGGTGAACGCCATCCCATTGAAGTCTTCATGGGTGATGACATGTGCGTACGCCCCGTCAGGAAACTTGGTGGCATGTGGTGGCTTGGATAACATGTGCTCTATTTACAACCTGATGCCGAAAGATGGCCATATTAAGGTCATGCGTGAGCTGGCTGGACATAACGGTACAAACACCTGAATATATACAGATCAAAGATACTAGATACCAGATCTACATGTGTATCTAAAGAAAATACAGGGGAATATGTATATTTTTTTATACATTTTTATTAAAATTTTTATATATTTTTTAAGTTGTGTCTTTTTTCTTCTATGACGTAGGCTATTTGTCTTGCTGTCGCTTCCTGAGTGACCAAGAGATCATCACCGGCTCTGGAGACAATACCTGGTGAGCCACTCATGCTTCAGCAATACAAAACTAATAGGAATCAAACAAAGATAACATAATGACTTCCTTACGTTAGCATAGCATATCTTTTTGCAATACATAATATAAAGTTCAATAGTGAGAAAAAAAAATATGATCATCCTTTTCATTTTTCCTAGCTGTCTCTGGGACATCGAGACTGGATCACAGAAGACCACTTTTGCTGGCCACATTGGTGACTGCATGTCAATGAGTGTGTCCCCAGATTACAATTTCTTTATTTCAGGATCTTGTGACTACACCGCCAAACTGTGGGACATACGAGAAGGGCGGTGCAAACAGACATTCTATGGTCATGAAAGTGACATAAACGCTATTTCGGTAAATCTCTTTCACGCAAATACAAAATTCAAATGATCTTCCATCCCAAGCATGTAACACCTTAGGCTTTTCTTCCTCTCTCTGCAGTTTTTCCCCAATGGTAATGCAGTGATCACTGGCTCAGACGACGCGTCTTGCAGGTTGTACGATCTGCGCGGAGATCAGGAGTTGACCTCCTACAAGGACTCCAGCCTCAATAGTGGTGTCACCTCTCTCGCACCCTCACTTTCTGGCCGCCTCCTTCTGGCTGGCTACGACGACTTCAATTGCAACATCTGGGACATGCTGAAGGCTGAGAGAGTGGGTGAGTGAGAAGAAATGAAAGGGGAGGAGGAAGAGGTTATAACATGACAGAGAGGTTAGTATGTTCTACATGGCTTTGTGGCAAGACCTGGTAGGAAATGATCAAGCCATGAGTATATGTAATACAAGTCGAGTCTGTATACTGAGGAAAAAGAACAATACACAATTCACAGGTCAGGAGACAATCCATTACATCAAATTAAACACAAGAGAAGGGATTTGCATGTTCTCCCTACATCTGTGCAGGTTTCATCTGGGTTCTCTGGTTTTCTCCCTTTTACAAAACATGTTAGTAGGTGAATTGGCGATGCTTAATTTTACCCTAAGGTGTTAAGCGGTGTGTGCATCTGATTTATATTTTTGCCTCAGGTCTAGAGATTGTTCACAAGTCCATTGCAACCCTGACCAGGAATAAAGTGCTGACTAAATTATTAACGAAAAAAAAGATAGGAACCACGAAGGAATGTAAAAGAAAATAGAAAACAGAGCTAGATGATGGATGAAGAAAACCAAGATCCTGGATCTTGGATATCATGGCTATAACAGGATTAAGCTCAGTGCCATGTGAAAATGTTATTACGGTTAATGCCATTATCAATGTGTGTAAATGGCGGATTTCTTTTCCACAGGAACACTGTCAGGCCACGATAACCGAGTGAGCTGCCTCGGCATGTCAGCTGATGGCATGGCATGCTGCACGGGATCCTGGGATAGCTTCCTGAAGGTCTGGAACTGAAGCACCTTCGGAATGAATCACAGCTTGTGAAGAAAAGAGGGAACATGTGATTCAGGAAAACACCTGAGTGGGTTTAAACTTGGGAATGTAGGCAGACTGTAAAAGGGAGAGAGGTGTTTGCGCTTGAGAATATTATCTCATATATAGGCACATTTTTTTTCTTAAAGAAATTATTCAATAAACTACACAAATGACAAGTTTTATATATATATATATATATATATAAATAACGGATTGTTCCTCCGGGGACACATCTTACAGGGACCACAGTGCTCTAAATAGCTGCAGGTCACTTTTCAGGTCATTTTGAAAGAAAAGCAGCTAGAGGAACGTAAGTAGTGTTGGTTATTTGTAGATGCTGTACTCGTGCATGGAGCTTTAGAAATAACCTGCAACATACCCACCTGAATGAGTGATACAGTTAACTGTGTAAATAATGCAAACTGTTGTAGGAGCTGCCGAAATGCATTTGGTATGATTTATTTTTATTTTTTATTTTTTTCAAGTTAAGCTGTTTGTTTTGCTTTATAGATTCATACTGATCTATACGTTTGGGAAAAAAAACTTTTCCATATAAGACTTTAGATATCTGTATTTACATTATTTGACATATATATATAATGTTGGCTGCATTTGATTCATTTGCCATTAGGCGTTTTCACAAAATATCATTATTGTCATATTATTGCATATATATTGACGATTATATACACAATCCTTTGTAGCATTGTTTCACTGTCCTTGGTTTTTCCACTATATGACTAATAAAAAGTAAGCTGATCATAGTCAATTGATGTCTAATTCCTTCTATGGATTTTCTACAGATTTCTATCAATAAAAACGCATTATCGACTTGAGAAAAAAAAAAAAAAACAATCGCACAGAAAAGTTAAAAATGAAAAGCACAAAATAGCAAAATACTTTAATAATTCAATATTGATTGGAAAATTTGATATAAAAAAAACAAATATCTATCTCTCTTCATACACACACAGATATATATATATACTGTATATACTGTAAGTCTGTGAGCACCTGAGCATAAGATTCGTATGAGGTTTTTGAACATCCCATTCGACATTTGCTGTAAAAAAAAACCTCCACTATTTTGGGAAGATGGTCTAGATTTCGGAGTGTCACTGTGAAGAGATTTGTGATCATTCACACAGGGTGAGTAAAGGCAGGCACTGATGTAGGGTAAGGGGTGGAGTCTGGGGTGCAGTCAGCATTCCAATTCATCCCAATGGTGTTTAGTAGGATTGAGGTCAGAGCTATAGAGCAGGCCACTCAAGATCTTCCACTATAACCCATGTAAACCATATGTTCATGAAGCTGTCTTTCTGCACAGAGGAATTTTCGCTGACAGGTTTGGGTCACCAATTTCAAGTGAAGAGAAAATGTAATGCTACAACATTAAAATACATTCTATACAATTGTGTGCCTCCAACTTAATTTGAGGAAGAACCAATATCTTTGTCTATATAGCATCTCTATCTATCAATGTATCTATCTGTAGATATCTAATATTTCAACAAATGTATATAAATATAAATAAAGGTTAAGTATATCTCAGAAAATATTAAATACATCAATACACTTTATATGTGGCTGTAATTTTCCAGCTTTAAACTAATACCTTGATGATTTTTATGACTTTCCAAACTCATTGTAGTGAGAATATAATTAGTTCCATCTTCTGGTTTTTAAAGCTTTTAAATGTAAGATGTTTGTACACTTTACTAGTTTACTTTAAAGTCATTTCGAGTTGGAACAGTGTGTCTGTATTTCCTCACACACAGGCGTCATACTTTCCTCACTAGAAGGAAATCAAAGTAATTTTTTTTACAAATGATCGGCTAGTTCCTACCTTGTGTTATGATAATGACTATATTTTAGTATGGCACCGGTTGTGCACACTGATGCATTTTAAAAAATGGTGATGCATCTTAACAGTAATTCTTATACCTTTAATTTTACAGTATTTCCAAAAGTAAGTACACCCTAAGTGATACAGCTGTACGTTGTGTAATGTTGTGCAAAGCCTGAGGGTGTACTCACTTTTGTTGGCAGCTATTTGGACAATAATGGCTGTATGTTGAGTTATTTTCAGAGGACAGTAAATCTATACTGCTATACAAGCTGCACACTGACTACTCTAAAATATATCCAAGTTTCGTTTCTATGATGCACTAAAATGGCGGCTAAAATCTGAGGTGTGAACTTACTTCCATGAGATACTGTAAGTATTTGGACCGCTACACTTCAGAAGAAAGCCTTACAGACAAACTCAAGATTTGTCATCTGCAAATGAGAAAAAGACAAACCATAGACAATACATCATGGAAATATACCTTCGGGTAGCTTTATTAGTGTGTTACACAACACCAGAATTCCTGAACATGAACACGGTCTATTTATAGACATTACAAGACAGACAGTAAAAACAGTAAAATTAAAATAATTGATTTTATTTACAGAATTTTGATAGAAAATAAAAAGACGAATGAGATGGCAGAAAAGGAATGTAAAATTACATTTAAACACACATACAAAAGTTCACAATCACTGTATAGCTACTTTCTGAGAAAGAAACTGGGCTCTATATACAGAGTGTTTGCTTGGAAATATAATCCAGTCGATTATGCCCCCCCACCTCCGAGTGTCTGTCCTTCACTGGTTCTCTTTGTTGATAGAAAGGATGAGAGCTCTTCTGTCCATTTGGCTAAACCTCTGCTTCTCTGGAGTAGAAACCTTTAGCTTCATCTACACAGAAGAGAGAATGTACAAGGGTTTTATACGAGTCAGACTGCAGTGCACATTTTTGTAGGGAAATAAATAACCACATTTATTTGTGCAACTAAACTCTGGCAGGGGCAACTGTACGCTGTATATTGGGGATATATATTATAAAACATTATTTGCAATATACATTTTCTAAATAAATGCAAAAAACAGAGCTGTGAATAGACGGCACAACTTTTGCCCTGTTCAATAAAAAAATAAATAAATTATTAATTTAATAACTTCGGTCCAATTGTACAAAGAGTTCGCCAAAAATATTGTAGTGCTAAATTTAAAAAAAAAAAAAAAAAACCATGATTAATACCTGGATCACTGACACCAATACAGATAATGGCATTACAGTATACATTAATTCCAGATATATAAAAAAAAAAAAAAAAAAACCATAAGCATCTGGCTTTAACCTACTGCTTCCTTTTGTTTAGCAAAAACTTGTTTAAATACTAATTCTGGCAGAACATGGTAATTAATTTTTCAGTGTGACAGGGTGTACGATGTAGCAGTTACTGTCTATGACCGTGTGTGACACTTAGATAAGAGATAAGGCCGATAAAAAGAAAGAGAAAGAAACCTGTGTAGTGTTGTTTCTGGGTGAATTGGTTTCCTTGAGAATCTGCAAAGGAGATCTGCCTTCTCCGATATAAGTTTTGCCTGCACAAGAGGTGGTGAGAGGGGAAAAACCAAATAAAAGGAAAACCTCATTAATGACAATCACCAAGCAAGAACACAAGCATATAGTAAATATACAAATAGATTTTTTCATGGCACATATATATTATATATATATATATATATATATATATGCCATAAAAAAAAATAAAAAAAAAAAAGTTACCCCTTTGCTTCTGTTTGTTCAGAATAACTTTATTCTCATTCTCATCAGTAGCTGGTCTGCGGGTAGACAGCGGGGAGGAGGGCCCTCTTCCACGACTCTGAACTCCTCTAGCACGGACACCAGTCGCTCCAAATCCAACACCCAGCCACTGGGGCTTAAATACAGCCTGGCTTGGGCTGCGGGTGTCAAACTTGGGGAACGTTCTAGCAGGGGGAAGGACTTGAGTCTTTTCTGGTTCAGGAATGGCCGGCGTTGACTTCTCCGATGGTTTCAGACCTCGTTCAGGCAGTATATCGATTTCTTCTGCAACACTCTGTGCACAAAGACACCATGTTTAAAGTCGGTTTCACAAACAGTATCCAATTTCTTGTTGTTGAGAAGGGCTGCGACAACTCATCGATAAAACCGATAACGAAATTTGTTGTCAACGAATGATGATTAGTCGTGCTGTTACGGCTTTAGTGTGACGAAACAAAAGCACGGTAATTAAAAACGGTAGAATCCTCATGTGAAAATGTTTAATAAAGTGCTATTGTGTAAACTACTTGTAATTTCAGCACAGTCGCACTGGATATGTTTTGTCGTGACTTGAGAGCATCAGGTTGCGCAATCAACTCGTTTGCGACATTGTGATTGATTCATTTAAAAACTTAATTTAAAGCAGCAAATAACTGCATTTTTTTTGTCACTGCTGTGGGTTTCAGTGACTGCTTATGCATTTGTACACCAATGTTTATTTTCTTCTTTCTTTCTTTTTTTTTTTAATCAAGTCTGTTAGCTTACTGTGCTTCGTTTCATTCGCTCGCTATAACATTTGTGTATTACAACAGTTAACTTCTGTTCTCAAATGCTTTTAAATGCTTTTCTTCAATGTTTGTATGTTTAATTTATGCATATATATTCAATTATTATACAAAATGAGATGTATTATATATGTTCTACATTGTTACATTTTCACAAGTGAACAAAATGTCACATTTTGAAGAAACATCCCCCATGCACTCCTCAACAAGCAGCACTATAAGCTTTATAAAATGTCGAAAACTAAAGCTAATTAAACTCCATGTGGATTTTTTAGTTTTTAAGTACACTTTTATACATAAATACCCTGAACTAGGGTTTTATATAGTTATAATAAGCAAAACATCTAATAAAAAAAAATTTAGCCGCCCCAAATCGTTCGTTGCAGCCCTACTGTTGAGTGAACACGTACCTCCTCCTCTGTTGTCTGCGGTGTCTCAGCAGTTTTTGGTGGGGCTGCTTCTTCCACTGGAACAGGATTGAACTCCACAGGCTCACATGGAAGTGCAAAGGCAAGATCTACATCTTGCCTGTCCTCTAGAGGAGGAAGAGGAGTGGAAGGACGATTTTCTGCTGAGGGAAAGAATTCCGGCGAGTAAACGCCCTCACGGCAGCCGAGCATGCTGAGGCTAAGCTCCCGCTTCAGGGGAGACTCGCCCAGAAGAATGGCCTCCTCAGCCTCCTCTATGGTAGTGTCAGCGTCCACCCCGACCTCCACCTGAACCTCACCGACCACCACAAACGGACTGCTGGAGAAAGAGCCGTAACCAATGGAGGAGCTGAAATTTGCTGGGGTTGACGAGCAGTCTGTGGACCCACTGAGAGAGTCGTGAGAATGAGGTGGGAGGAGAGGCTCTTTGGAGCTCAGCTCATTCTGCTGCTCTACACTAGGGAGGCTGTGCTGTGTAGTAAAGGACACAGGAGGGAGCGGAGTGGAGTCAGAGTCACCACCCATCACATCATTATGGAAAAACGTGCTCAGCCTTTGAGCCAGTGAGCTGACGGTTACTGCAACAGAGATACACACAGAGAGAGAACGTTTTAAAGCAAGGTTTAGCTGCAAAATCTAATTCTGGTTTCCACTTTATTAGAACTGCCCCCAAGATAATAACAAATGCCAAATATCCAAAAAATATCCAACAAGTGGTGCAAGATTAAAAAACTTTTTTATATAAAATAAACGCAAAACTTTTAAAAAGCAGTTTACAGAAGCCTTCTCAACCATAAAAGCTCCTGCTAGACACAGACTTCTTTTAGTTCATATGGCAGGAAGGAGCTTTCATTCGCACAAGCACTTATTTTCGCGTTTTGTTTTTATGTCTATGTAAAATCCAGTGCTAAAATTCCTCCCAACAGAGTTTTAAACTGATCGTATCCTACAATAAGTTTGCAACCAAGTGAACCAGTGTTGCTTTATCCATTGATGGAGACTTCAAAGCACTTTAGTACGTTGCTCTGGATGAGGGTGTCTGCTAAACGCCGGAAATGTCAACGGTTCAGTAAGTACTACTTTTATATAATAATAATAAAAAAAAAAAAAGACCAGTTTTATTTACTTTTCTTTATTAACTCAAAGAACTAACAATAGTGGTAATACTGACATTTAGGGGGATTATAAATACATCTACAAAAAAAAAAATCTCTAAAAGTTTGTTGCTTCTATAGTTTTAGTTCACTTACTATAAAACTGGTTATACAGCATATTAAACCATGCACGAGATTAACAAAGCTACGTCAGATGAGTTGGGTCATATGTATATTTTGTTTAATGGCTATAATCACACTGATGTCACCCAAATAAGATGAGGTTCCCCTTTTGAGTCTGGTTCCTCTCAAGGTTTCTTTCTCATAACATCTAAAGAAGTTTTTCCTTGCCACAGTCACCACGGCTGCTCATCAGGGATAAATGCACACCATTCACCTTAACTGTTAAATTCTGTAATGCTGCTTGTTGTGAAAAGCGCTAAAATTAAACTTGACTATATTTTTGAGAAAATAAATAGTTAATCTAGAGTTTGTCAAATTGCCACAACATCCTTGAAGATTTTGGGCCAAAATGCCACACACCACTATACAATTTAGCTCAAGTGGAAACCTACAAGTTAAACTTTAAATTACCTTTCATACTGCCCTTTAGTGGAGTACGAACAACGCCAACCGTAGGTGACCGCGGATCAACAAACACAGATCCAACTGTCTCTTGAGCTTCTGGGGCCGTAGAAGCAGCACCACTCACCTGCAACCGAAAAGGGGATGGAAATGTTCACAGCAACAGGGATTTGGAAAACAGAGTTAACATCTAGGTATATTTTAGTGGCTAAATGGAAAGGTGTTACATGTATAGGTGTGCGGTCAAGACCACACGACGGAGACCGAGGATCTGCCAGCTGGGCTAAGCGTTGTGTCTTGAGCCGATGGATCGGATTCGGCTTGGGCGTTGATGCCGTGGACATCTTGCTCTCAGTGGTACCCATGTTCAGCTTCTGTTTCGTAAATGCATTTTGACACAGAAAATTCTCTCACTGACTAAGAAGATTCGTACACAGTTTTTATGCATTTGCACACGGAAGCTGAATGAAAAATCCAAGATCAATCATTTTGGTAATAAAAGTATATAGTTGACAGGGACATATTTGAACACAAACCTGTAGACTTTTGCAAAGGATCTGTTCAATATTTTGCTAAGATATTAGACAATTAAATGGGATCTTTTAATCTTCTAAATATTTACATTATTACAGCATTTGGCAACCACCCTTTTCCAGAGTGGCTTACAACTGAGCAGTTGAGGGTTAAGGGCCCTGCTCAGGGGCCCAGGAGTGGCACCTTGGTGTGGCTTAGATTTGAACTCATGACCTTCAGAATCAAAATCCAATGCCTTAACTGTTAAGCTAAAACCTCACCATGTTTTTTGTAATTTCCATGTTTACAAATAATATTCTTCCCCCTTTTTTTCATTGGGACCTTAAGAAAACCTTGCCTAATTATTCGTTCCCATATTATTGCACGCCTGTGAACTGTCTGTAACACTACAACTTCTCTTTGGGATTCATAATGTACTGTCTATCTATGATAGTTATGAAATAGTTAATAAAAATATTCTAGGACATAATTACAAGGTGATGAATGTCAGGAAGCAACAACTCTAAAAAACAGAACAAACAGTAATAAATCTGGCACGCTGCTAACTTTTTGTATTCTGATATTTGATATATACTAATACAATAAAAAAAAAACACGTAAAAGAAACCAAGTGTTTATTAGCTACAAAATAAATCATGTACTTAGATAACATTGAGCAAACAAGTTAATCAGGGAATAATGAATACAAGTCAACCCACCTGAAACCAGCGTAGAAACTCTTTCCTCTGTATACCTGCTTATAACGTTTTTAAATTGCAAAATATATATATTTAATAAAAAAAAAACCTATAATATGTACTAACAATATCAAAATAAAACGCTGAGTATGTATCCGATGCACTAAAACCTTTGCTGCTGCTGCTCACACAGCCACGCTGACTATTTAAATCGCGTGCAGCGTCAGTTTGCGGCAATTTTCAAACCAGCCAATGAGAGATCGCACACGTGCAAACGTCCGCCTCGCTGATTGGCTGAGCGCTTTCCATTCATTGGCCGTATGAAATGATTTGAAATGCTTTACGCCCAGTGTACACGCAGGGAGAATCCCACCCACAAAACAAAACAAAAACATATTTTCTTTCAAAAACCATCCAATAAATTCACACATCCCTATATAAAAAAATATATGTCTTTATAATACTTATTTTTAAGCTTTATGTGTATAATAGCTTTATTGGGGAGTATTATTTTCTAATAAAATGTTCTCATTATTACATAAACACACTACTATTTCAAAGTTTTTTAAAGTTTATTGCTTGGGTTACATTTATCGTCGTACACTCTTTTGGCTATAGTCAAAACTGATCATTATAATAATACAATTATGGTACACAAGATGGCCTCATTTACAATTAAGCTAATTATTTTACAGCAGGATTATTTATCAAATTATAAAAGAAGTGAAGGAGAAAAGGGCAGACATGCGTCCTCAGGTTTCGTGTCCTTTTGTTTCCGTTGGCATCGATTACCATCTCCACAATGCGACTTACAACTAGTGGTTATTAGTGCGATGTATCAGATCAAACAGTCTGTTATTCCTTTCCAAACTCATATAAACGATCAGTAAATAGATTTAAACATCTTTTTAGTGAAATCGCTGTCCTCGAGTAGTTGGAATGCAGACAAGACATATCATATCATATATCATATCATATAAATATCATATATCATATCAATGATTAACAAAATGAAAAGAAACACAACGGACTTCTGTGAAGCGCTGGATATCGTAAAACAGCCACCAATTATCTGTGTGTTCAGAGTGTTAGTGCATGTGTCGAGTGTTTCAAGCTCGTTTGATCTGTTGCTTCCACTTTGGTCTTATCGCCGGTCGCAAATGACTTCCTTTCTTCCTTAAACTACTCTTCTGAACTTCCAAAACACGTCTCCCCACATTCGCATGCCACCTCCCTCCACTCCTTCCCCCTCTCCCTCCTTCAGTCTGTCTCTCCGTCCCTCTGGCAGAAGTGCGCCAGTAGTGTGTCCAGATCTCGCCGGTCGGCGGCGGTGTACAACGAACTCTCTCCCATCATGCTCAGTGCCATGCGCAGGGTGGACCAGATGTTGTCCGACATTACACTGGTGGCGGAGCCTGGTGCCCGACTCGCACCGCTTTCAAGGTCACCGGCGGCTTGCCTCTGGAGAGAAAGCGCCTCCAAAAAATGCTCCACCGCTTCCCTGAGACAAGCACAAAGCAGCATGTGCAATAAGTGAAAGCAAACTGGTGAGCATGTGCACAGTGGGATGCGGTAGAGTACTCTTACCTGTGAGCTCCAAGATTAACACAGCTGATGCCCAGATTGTAGCGACTGCGCACGAACCCAGGCTGCAGTTCGAGCGCCCTTCTGTAAGCAGCAACAGCCTCCTCAGAGCGATTTCCGTTGGCTAGCGTAGCTCCTAACTTATTCCACAACAAATAATCCTGCAAGTGAAAAGAGACTGAGAAATTACAAACAATATATTATAAATATTATATATATATATATATATATATATATATATATATATATATATATATATATATCAGGGATTGTCAGATTCAGGGGTAAGATGGTAAGATCGTGTGCGTCGGCATAAAAGTTACTGCATCGCATCGAATTTAGAAAAGTGTGCATTGGATACAAGTAGGCATTTGTATCACAATGCATAATTTTTAAGATATTTGCATCTGTTGAAAAAAAGTAATTATTTCTATAGAATTATAAGTACAAAGGAATCGTATCGCAATGAATCGCATCGTGTTGAATCAAATGGAATTTGGATCGCACTGCATTGTAATAGGGGTGAATCGCATGTTTCTTCACATTCTATAACCATGAGAAAAGAGCGAAATGAATGTAACTTCAAAAACATTGACATTTCTTCGAATTGATCAATTACATTTATAAACAAAAAAACAAACAAACAAAAAAAAAAAAAAAACACTCATCCAGGATTTAGACTCAGGCATACAGTCACTGCCTTGTTGAACTTGGAAGCAAGAAACTGCATCTGAGTGAGAGTTTTTGGGCTCCATACCGGAGGCTCAAGCTTAAGCTATTGTGTTGCTAATTTGTGTATGTCTGAGGCAATTCACTTCTTGATTGTGCTTGTTAATCAGCAGTTTAATGGCTCTGGGCTCAGGGGTTACAGCTCTGGGCTTTTGATTAAATTGCTCCTAGGTGTGAGTATGTTAATCTATGTCCAACAATGGACTGATGGGCCTAAAGTGCCTCACACTTTATGTTGGATTCACTTTCAAATATAATTTTGGCCAGTATTTTGCTTTAGTTATCACTACTTATGGTACCCTGTGTCTTTTTTCTCCATATTTATGGCCAAATGCACTATAGTTGCTAAAGTAACGATTTCCAGAGATGACAGGAAACCCTGTTGTGTGAGATTATTAAAAAAAAAAAAAAATCACTCAACACAAACATATGGATTTTTCACTTTCCAACACGCCCTGATACGTCGGAAATGTCGATTGTGCTGCTTGCTCATGATGTGGCTTTACTGCTACACACAGATGTGGTAGAATTAGCTGATATAAGCACTGGAGTAGAGGCTCACTCATAAGTAAACAGCAGCAAAATATATGAGGAGACAGAACACATTAGCTGCAGTTCTAGTCCTTAGATCTAAGATTAAAAAAAAAAAAGATCAGGACATGAGTAGAGTTAATTGAATCCCAGAAGTGTCATAATGTGTGTATACCTGTGGAGTAACAGACAAGGCAGCACTAAAACAGTCTACCGCCTTGTCATACTCTCCACTCAAGTTGAAGAGAACCCCGAGACCACACTGCAGCTGAGGGTCGACCCGCGTGGGATCAGCAGCCGCCGCACTCAGAAACAATGACTGCACTTCATTAAACAGAGCCCTGAGAGAGACGAGCATGAAAGAAAAAAAAAACAAGTCAAACTTGAGATGCATCATCCACTCCAGCCAAAAAAAAGTCTATGGTCACTTGGGACGAAATAATAAAAATGTCCATACTCTGGTAGCAGTGATCCAAATCTCTCTCTCTCCTTCTCTCTCTCTCGAACTCCTTCCCTTTCCCTCTCCCTGTCCCTCTGTTCAAGAATATTCCGGTACTTCGGATTGTGTCTCAACCAATCACGAAGTGTCTCACAGGCCTGCCGGTGCAGTGATTCATTAGTGAAGCTGACCGCCAGAGCCATGAGAGCTGTCAGATTGTCTTTCTTGAGCTCAATACACCTGATAATGGGGAAAAAAATGTTTAAAGAAGTAAAATTTTACATTATTAAAAAAAAAAGCCTTTAAATATCAGCATGTACAAGTGTGTATGCTTCACTGACCTGCGGAGGGCGCTGATGGCAGCAAACTCTTGCTCATTTTCTGCTTGGCATGTTCCCAGATACTGCCAGGCCTGAGGCGTAACAGAAACACAAACTTCTCACATAAAAATGAAGCAGCATTATAGAAAGAATATTAGACAGATCATTATTATTATGTATTAGGGCTGAATTAGCCACAGGACTAACCAGCTGGTTGTCTGGTTCTCTCTGCACTGCACTCTCAAACAGGCGCACGGCTCCGGGGATGTCCCCGGCTTCCATCCTCTTTACTCCCTCTGTCAGCGGGTCCTCGTGGGACAAGTACGGATTGTCTTCCTCAAACTGATAGCCCTGAGAAACAGAACATAACACAGCACACAAGTTAAAACAATACAATACATCATTACATGCTGGTTCTGAGCAAATTTGCACTACAGAATTAGCAGAGTATTCATTATTCCACTTACAGAATAGCAATATGAGGTCATTAAAGCAGTGGTCCCCAACCTTTTTTGCACCACGGACCGGATTAATGTCAGACAATATTTTCACGGACTGGCCTTTAGGTGATGATACGACCGGCATAAAAACTGATATTTTCTAAATGTAATAATAATCATGAATCCACTGTGTTGTGTTTTGTGTATTTTTCTCGCTTGGGGGTTTGAATTTAGCGGTAATGTATTATGTGTTAGCGGCCGGAGCAGCCCCTTTAAGAAGGTAGTGGATGTAGGTAAGACGTGACCGAGGCATCTTCACATGCATCAAGAGTAAATCATAGACAGATGTGGTGGAGAGAATCCAGTCATTTTCCAAAATAAAACATCTTTCAGAATCAGATAATAAATAAAACAAAAATAATGTAATCTATGTATTCTCTCTGTGCGGCCCGATACCAATCAACCCACAGACCGGTGCCGGGGTGTCCAGGGCCCGAGGGTTAGGGACCACTGCAATAAAACAAAGCTAATAAGGTTATATATGCATTTTGTTCCTAATGCACTTGTAAAAGAATGCTAAAGCCATTAAATGTTATGCGCATGTTTTTGGATATTTGCATCAGTATATTGAAAATATCAACAGGGTATCCATATTGCAAAATTAAAATTCTTTTCACAAGTGAAAATATTGTAATATAATCAATTGCATCTTTATTTATAATATTACTATCATAATATAATAAGATATTTGAGGTGCTGGGTCACTGATAGGAAGCTCGGGGATTCAAGCCCTGGTATTGCCAAGCTGCCGCTTTTGGGCCCTTGAGCAAGGCCCTTAAGGCTCTGTGCCCCAAGGGCACCTTATCATGGCTGGCCCTGCACTCTGACCCCAGCTTCCGAAGAATAATTTTACTGTGCTTTATTGGATATGTGACAAAGGCTAATCTATTCTATTCTATTCTATTCTATTCTTTTATTCTATTCTATTCTATTCTATTCTATTCTATTCTATTCTTTTATTCTATTCTATTCTATTCTATATATTATATTATTACTATACTAGTTTATTATACCTATCCCTGGACATTTAGGAAGATTAAAGTTTGTATTTTTCTTAATGTATGGGCAGATCATTTAGTTTCTTTCTAGAAAAAAAAAGCTTGAAAAGAACAAAATGACATGACTAACAGCATGAGAAAATTTTAAACTTAAAGCAAGTACAAATGGCTTAAAATAATCTTTTGTCAAATATATGGACAAAAGTGTTGGGATACCTGAATTTTCCACCTATATGTTGTGGTTCTTCAAGCTGTTACCAAATAGGTTGAAGGAACACAATCGTATAGGATGCCATTGTGTGCGGTGGGATTAAATTTATAGAGTGGAAGATCTTGAGCTCAACCCCACTGAACTCCTCTGGGATGAATTGAGCACAAATCTTCTACCTTCCCAGAGGGTTGAAGGTCTTTATAACAACAAACTGGGATGTGGAATAGGATGTTCAAAATGCACATAAGAATCTTATGTCAAGTGTCTGCAAACTTGTATCCATATAGTGTGCATTTGGTTTAATGTAAATGGACACTAGGAACGACTAAATACATTTGATCGAGATATTTCCACATCCGCCTCAGTCATTTTAGTGTATACGATAAACGTATGCAAGATCTACGTGCACGTCATCTTCTGCCTACACGGACGGTATATAACAATCAATAATTTATAATCATTTATTATTTATATTCAGTAAAATGGTACATATGAGACTGAAATTAGTGTCACATAGATGGAGACTTAATTTCTTGTCTCGCTGAATGGAGATGTTCCTGTGTAGGTGTATTGTCGCCACCTTATCATACGAGGTGCTGAGCAGCTGGTCAAAGTCAGACAGCCAGGGATGAGCCTCAGCGTCTCTCTTAGCCATCTCCTCCCACTCCTCCTGCAGCTTCTCCCAGAAATCGATATCACTCTGCACATACGCACAGAACTATTATAACACACCTTATCTGTTGCTACAACCTCGAACCAAAAAGGAACAACTGCGCACGTATGCTCTAATACCTCCACGGCAGCTTTAGCCTGCTGAAAATCTGGGCCCGCTTGTGTGAATTCATCTACCCAGGACTCAGCAGACTCTTCTGACACCTGAGAAAGAAAAGCATTATAACCAACTGTACCACTTACAAAAGCGGATGATGGGAAACAATAAAAAAGGTAAATGAGGGCAAGAAAAAAAAAGAAGGAATTGACTATAAGAGAAAACATCTTACCCTCACATCTATAGTGGCACCTACCCGTAAATGAAAAAAAGTGTTACTGCGCTTTGAGGAACTGAGTAGATCTAATCAAAGGCAGCCTTTTAATGTGGATCTGCTCTCGAAGAATGCAAGCAAAGCAAAAACTAGCTTGCATCAGGGAAGCACAACGTGTAAAGCGACAGCAGCGGACGGATTACGCATATTAAAGCGGCAAAAATGTTCACAAAAATTATGTTGAGTAATGGACCCCAGCATATCAGAGGAAAAAAAAAAGGACCACTGTGTTTTCGAAGCAGCAGGGGTCCTACCTGACTGACGAGATAAGCCCAGTGTTCTGCCTGTTTAGCTTTAGCTTGGTCATTCTTCTCTCTGTGCTCTTGAGTTTCCACTTGCACAGTCTCTCCCCCTGATTCCTTCAGGAACTGTGCAGCCATTATGGGGGCAGGTGGGAAGGGCAGGGGTATTATGGGTTTGTTATTGAGAAGTTATATATAGGTATGGATTGAGGTTAATGGGTTATTAAAAAGCCAAACAGACAAAGCACATATTAAAGCCATAACTCCTAAACGTGACATCCAACTATTAGCAGTGCATTATAGCTGAGGGAGAATTTTAAGTAATAAACTACATTTATTACTTAAAAACCAGACAAAGTTGTTATTTGTCACAATGCAGCACTTCAGGAAGAACAATGCAAGCGTGCTCGTCTAATCGTTTTAATTCTCAATAAACAGTACCAGTTTGAAATTGCTGCAGGCTTCACATTCCCTCCTCATGAGGCTGGATGAAGCTCATACCTTTGTGAAGCTGGATGCCCAGTTCTGTGCCTCTCTGGCCTGTGCTTTATCAGCGAGTTGCTTTCCTGCTCTGTCCTCCACTGTCACACTGCCCTCGCCAATCTGCCTAACAAACTGCAGGAACTGCACAACAACAACAACAACAACAACAACGGGCGTTACACACCTACAGCACGTTGTGCACACCGGTGAGTTCAGTCAAGATGTTTTGAACATACAGCGACGCACGTCCTGATGTTGCCATGACAACGCTAATCACACAGTAAAGCAATACAAGCAAGCATCCAGATCAACAGTGAAATGGAAGAAAAGCAAATGGCATTATGCAAAATAAAACAGGGAACGGAAATGAGTTTTGCATGAAGAGAGCAGGGCCTCAGAACAAGCGAGATGCAGTTTCACGAAAAAGCAACAGCTTAGCCAAAAAGTCCATTTACTAGGAATTCTAAATTGCTCAGAATTAATGTGGCCTGGCTAAAGATGTAAAAAAAAAAAAAAAAACATTTATTTGATTTTAGTTCGTTAGTTTTTTGTTTTTTTTGTTTTTTTTGTTTTTTTTTACATGTAATGCTAAATTGGAAGATTATGGCGATCTTGTCACTTTAAAATAAAACCTGTTCAATTTTTTTCGGCTCAAAAAAAGGCCGCCAGTGTGCGACACCCGCTGGCACGTTTTAGTTTGCTGCGGGTGGATAATTCAAGTTTGGCTTTTTATTTCATAAATTCGAATAGGACATTGAGTATTTTATTTGAAAGTAACCTTCAACTCAGCGTCTTTTTTCAAAATGTTTTGTTGCATGCAGAAATAAAATTAAGTTTTTCTCTGTAGCGGGTCATTGATTTCATAATTGCAACATGCTAGATCTTTTTTATACACAGCATAAGATTAAAAAAATAAAATAAATTAAAGATATATGCAGTGTTATCTTCATTGTAGATGTCAAAAGGGTTTTGTGGTTGCCAGTGTTTTCTTTTCTGTGGAAATCGGCTCTTTGAGTGTTTAAGGTTGCCGACCCCTGGTCTAAGGTTTTAATTCTTCATAGATTCAGCTTTGCTGATACACAAGAGATACAAAACAACTGAGAAAATGTCAGAAGCGATAGTGTCGCTATTATACTAATAAAGAAATACATAACTGAATTCATATACCTGTGCCAGGCTACAAAGCAGAGAGCAGAGGTGCGTCTGACAGTGGATCAGCCCCAAACTAGTCCAGGAAGATCAATAAAGTAGACTACCAGGCAAAACATTGGACACATGCCTATAAAACGCCTTTCTTTATTGTACTGTTTGTAAATAAATGTACCAAAGGCTTCGATTCTCAACAGTCTTGGAAAAAACTTGACCTGAGTTTTAAATCTCACAAGCACTTCTTGGTTGTTTCATCAAACCAATTGTTTGGGGACACAATTTCATTTGAATTAAAATGACATTAAAATTTTTAAAGGCAATATAATTATGTGCATGTGCATTAATTTCACTATTTGCACTTGTATTTAAAACTAATTTGAATCTATTTTCGATTGGAATTTGAGATGTTCTTCAGCTTATAATGAGTGTAAAGAGTGGTTACTTGAGAAACCAAAATCTTCCTGTTAGCTCACTTCAGTCAAGCCACTGCCCTTTCAGCTCTTAAAAACAAGCCGTTTCTGACCACAGAATGGCCTCACTGGATGTTTTTTGTTTGTCGCACCATTTTCCTACAGCTGAAATACTGAATTCCCCCTGTGCCAACAGAGTCAGTGAAATCTCATTCTGATGTTTGAAGGGAACATTGGTTGACTTACTGGATAATTGTGTGAATGTGTATGTGTGGAAGTGTTAATATTAAAATGGACAGTGAGTATATAGTCAATCCAATGTGTCCAGATTTGGACTGGTAGACTACATTTACTTATCCATCACACTACAATGGGCTAAATATTTTCTAGTTAATGCGTATAACTTGCTGTTAAATAATAAATTGGGATTTATACAGTTTTTTTTTCCACCTTGAGTGATTGTTTCAAAATTCTGATTGCTAAAAACACAAAAGGTCTGGAAGAAAAGCGGATAGCAACCAACTAGCAGAAGAAAAGCACATGCTCACCTGTGTGTTTTGAAGCTTGGGGTCGTCGACTTTTGCAAGAAGTTCATTAGCTGTTTGTTTTAGATCTTCCCCTGGTTGATACTCTTTTGTCCTAAAGGTTTATTTAAAAAAAAGGTTCATGTTTTAGTTTTCATGTTTAAAAAAAATATACAGTGTGGCAAAAAAGTATTTAGTCAGCCACCAATTGTGCAAGTTCTCCCACTTAAAAAGATGAGAGAGACCTGTATCATAGGTATACTTCAACTATGAGAGACATGGTCTTTCAGCATGACAATGATCCCAAACACACCGCCCGGACAACGAAGGATTAGCTTCGTAAGAAGCATTTCAAGGTCCTGGAGTGGCCTAGCCAGTCTCCAGATCTCAACCCAATAGAAAATCTTTGGAGGGAGTTGAAAATCCATGTTGCCTAGCAACAGCCTCAAAACATCAATGCTCTAGAGGAGATCTGCATGGAGGAATGGGCCAAACTACCAGCAACAGTGTGTAAAAACCTTGTGGAGACTTACAGAAAACGTTTGATCTCTGTCATTGCCAACAAAGGGTATATAACAAAGTATTGAGATGAACTTTTGTTATTGACCAAATACTTTTTTTCCACCATAATTTGCAAATAAATTCTTTAAAAATCAGCCAATGTGATTTTAGTTTTTTTTTTTCTTCCTCATTTTGTCTCTCATAGTTGATGAAAATTACAGGCCTCTCTCATCTTTTTAAGTGGGAGAACTTGCACAATTGGTGGCTGACTAAATACTTTTTTGCCCTACTGTAATAATAATAACTACTGCCATCCAGTCTGTCTGCAGGTCATTAAAACTGATATTTACAAACGCTTCAGGCATACTGATAGACAATTAAAGAACTCTGTGCCAATCAATTTTTTCCTTTATGCAAGCTCCAAGACATATTCAGTTGCCAAAGACATGATCCATGTAGCTACCGTCAAACTGTTCTGCTTATATATTACTTTTCAAAGCTTCAGAGTTCAAATTCTCTCATTCTTTAAAAAAAAAAATATAGTTCTGCATTTCATCATAAATGATCAGCAATCTTCTCTGACCTTGACTTACCACTTTCTAAACTTTATTACATTCTGTCAGACTTCCCCACATTTCCATTTTATACTGTCTCTCACCATTCTCTCTCTTGCTCCTTGTCTCCCAGATCTCCCAACCACAGCTTCTCCTCCGACTGCTCTAGATACTCTTCAGCCCATCGCCCAGGGTCTGGGACAAACACAGAGAAAGACAGAGAGCAGAGGTTAGTAGAAAGGAAGCTATACGTCCAAACGTTTTGTCGACACCCACATGTGGGCATTCCACAAAATCACTGATTATCTTAATAAAAAGACAGCTGTGTTTTTCCAACTTAGGAAAAACACAGCTGTCTTTTTATTAAGATAATCAGTGATTCACTTTCACCTCTCAGTGATATGAAGTTTACTGCTGATCAGTATATACTCCGCGAATCACCAACCTAATTCCGTGTTTTATTTCATAACTGAAGATACACTCTATGTACAATAGCACATGACCATGTGTTTGTGGAGATTTGTGCTCACTCACAAAGTGAGTGCTCAAATTCATCCCAAAGGTGTTCAGTAGTAGGGATGCGTTTACATTTGACATTTTTACCAATACCGGCACTTTTCAAAACTGTTTTCGATACTACTCTCTATGATTTGGTGCAAAAAGACATGATGTGAAAAGATGCTGAAGAAGTAATTTTTTTATTACTGCTGAACTTTAGTACTGCAGTTTAGAAATGCCTCTAAGCAAACAAAAAAAAGGCAATTTTCTTAATTAAAAAGGCCCTTCAAAAAGAGAAAGAGAGAGAGATTCCAGCATACCACAGCACAACATATTTGAACGACAAGGCATAGAAGCACAACAGAAAGTAATAGAGAATTCTGGCATCTTTAGCAATTAGGCAAAGCTATTTATTGCCTATCAAAAAAACAAAAAAACGCTTTGAGTAGCACAGTACTAAGACCTTGCACTTTTTTTTGCAGACTTTCTTTAACGTCCCTTTACATTTGTAGTATTTATTGCATGCCTATGTTTGTGGATACTGCTGGAAGCTGTCAATTACACATTGGGATAAATAAAGTGTCTGTCTTTCTATCTATCTACACCTGAACCTGCTTCACTCCACTGTAGTGAAGGCCAATAAATGTAACTATAAATTTAGTGACAGCCGTATGACAGTCGTTTTTTGGGGGTCATCTTCCCACGCGTTGCTATGGTAAATGGGGTCCTCACGGTGAAACGCTTTTTAGCCTAGCGTTTCCTGTGGGGTTATTCGTATTTTGATATGCATTTTAAAACTGACGTGGTGTCCCCAAAAACTTCTAGTATTAAATAAATACATATTATAATGTGTATATTATTTTATAATTTACACAGCCGATGTGTTGTTTGCTTAGGTAGGGACATGCTCAGTCGGCTCTCGAGGGAGTCAACTGTTAGCATTGTAGCCGTGTGGCTACGCGCTCCCGGAGGATATTGCAGGGGCAATATCCTCCCTGAAGAGGGTCGGGGACCTACAGGATCTTTCCGTGGCCCCGTCTCTCCTGGCGTTTGCCCCTGGCATGGCCTGTGCAATACTCTACCCTAAACCTGAGTATGTACCTAAGGTGCCTACGGCTCCCCCGCTGGACAGTGCAAGCACTGGACACGTATGTCCACAGGACCAGTCCATCCATTGTGGATGCCATTTCTTTATGTTATGAGTTCTCTGGTCTTCCTGCTTCGTTCAGATACAAGGCTCACTCTACTCGGAGTATGGCGGCCTCTACGGAGTACCACTCCAGGACATCTGCAACACTGCGGGCTGGTTCACCCGCTGACCTTTGTCAGGTTTTATAACCTCGACATTAGAGCCACTACTGACTCCTCTGTCCTGCGTTCTGGTTGTGTTTACACACACTAAGCAAAAACTGGTCAGTATGGCGCGATTGGACACTCATTCCCAAAGCGTTGTGACGCAGCTCGAGTTCCCGAAATGGGAATGTCTCTAGGTTACGTATGTAACCCTAGTTCCCTGAGGGAACAAGACGCTGCGTCTACAAGCCACACTCCCTGCATTCTCATCCTCAGAAGCGAGCGTCGCTCCACTGCTTGCACATTTTGTAGATTCCTGGTTCGCAACGTTTCCCCACACGCTTGCCATTGGCTGGATTTCCCACATGATTTAGAGCATGAGCAACGCGGAGGCGTTCCCAAAACGTCATGATGCAGCGACGTTCACTATTGTGTGACACTGGTGTCGCTTGGTTTTGTAATGTTTTGTAAACGTTTTAACATTGCCCCATGACCAATTTTCTCTGCACATGTGCATGGATATCACACATACAAACGAGTATGGAAAGCAGCTTCTAATTCGCCATTAACACTGAATTATACGGAGATAAAACTATGCAAGAATGGATAATAGTATTGTTTGTCTTGAAGGTTATCGTTTGTCTGGTATTGACCCAAATACTTTCCAGTCTAAAAAAAATTACAATTTGGAGCTTGATTTTTGTGTTTCCTTGTTAAAGTAAAGGGAAAATCGAACACCACCACATTCAAAGACATCCTATACAATTGTGTGCCTCCAACTTTGGGGAACCATTTTGGAGAAGAACCAAATATGGCTAGAAATGTCAGGTGTCCTTAAATAACTTTTCTCAAGATTTGGGTTTAAGATCCCAAGGTGACTATGAAAAGAATTTCAGCTTTCGATCCTGATATTTACACCCAGATGTGTTAAACAACATTTTGGTGGCAGGCCACCCAGTTTCAGGTAAGTAAATGTCCTTCTTACATTAACTACAATAACCCACCAACATAAACAAACAGATGCTTTTTTTTTGTGATTTGGTTTGTCTGTAGCTTCTATCAGTTGCTATGTGGGGATTTCTTTATTCAGTTTTCCTTATAAAGCGGTGTAATGCATGCTTTGATTTAAACTGGTTTTCCTTAATGAAGTTCTTTTTTTTGTGTTAGCATTGTGTTTTGGGTCATTGCTGCATGATGCATTTCCCAGTAAATTGTCAGACGGAATGTTTCTAGGGTTATATGCATAATCAACCAAAAACTAGTGAGCCTTTTCCAGAAGCCCAGGCCATGACACTACCACCACCGATGAGCAAGTATGTTCAGGTTGTCCGATGAGCTAGTATGTTTTGGATCATGAGCAGATCCTTTCTTTCTCCACGAGTTAGACATTCCATCACTTTGCTAGAGATTACTCTTGGTTCCAGAGATTTTGTGGTAAATCCTGGTAGTTACAATCTGGCCTTTTGACTGTTATTGCTGATGAGTGGCATGCGTCATGTTGTATGGCCTTTTTGTGTTGGCTCTCAAAGTCCTTTTTAAACGGTGTATTGTGATACTTTCACAATTTCCTTGGGTGACCTGACTGATGGCTGGTTTTTAAAGCACCAGTGGTTTCTTTCTTTTTTCAAAATATCCCAAATTGTTGTATTAGCTTTAATTGTGATTTTCATATTTCTTTTCCCCTCAGTCAGCTTTCTGGTTTACAGGTTGGTTTATCCTTTTTTTCTTCCAAATTGCATTCTTTATAGATTATCCCTAACTAAAACCATTCAAAACATTTGTGTTTTAAACAGCAATTTAAAAGGCACTGTTGGTACTGTTACCCTCCCTTCATATTTTTAGTAAATATAATGAGAGAACTGAATAATTTTTCTATATGGTACAATTCGAAAGAAAATGAAGAAAATATTGTAATATATAATATATTTGTAAAACCTCATTTATATTTTTAATAAAAAATTTATAAACATGTTATTACCTTTTCATTTTAACATCAACATTGTCACAAAGTATGTGGACATTTGAATTCCAGACCTACAATCTAGCCTTCCTCAAACTATAACTACAAAGACAGGTGCACAAAATTGTATAGAATATCTATATAAAATTTCCCTTTATGGTTAGAACCCTAATTCTGCTCCAGCATTGCAATGCCACGTAAACAAAGTGTGGTTTAAGAATGCATAGATTGCCATTAGAGCCTGATCTTACTAATGCTCTAGCAGCTGAATTAATATTTCACAGCCCTGCCCCAAGATCTAGTGGAAAGCTTTGCCAAAAGAGAGGAGGGCAAGACTGGATGTTCAACAAGCACACAAAACAACTGCGCCTACATCAGTCACTACTAAGCATATAATACAGCAAAGCTTTTTCCTACACATAGACAGGATCTAAAAAGAAGTTGTATAGTGACTAACCTGACACTTCGTTAATGAATTCTCTGGTCCAGTCAGCGTCTGCTGCATCAAAACCTGCCTGGGCTGGAGAGACGGCGGTGTCAGCGCCAGACAGAAACTCTGCCGCCCAGTCACCCGATAGTGCCAACGCGGCTACGTCTGGAGCTGAATGCAGAAAGGTTTAATATCTTACACTTTCTATCACATTCTGGCAGTAAAATGATGGCCATTGATCTGGGCAGATGCTGTTAAATGACATGCAGTGCTTTAATGGAAGCGACTATTAAATCAGAAATCAGCTTTTTGGGGCTCAAAAATTTAAAGACGGTGATTTCTACAGGCTTCGGTTTAGATACTGACACTGCTGAGCTTTGGGTTAACGTACTGTTCAGCATCACATGCGTGTACACCAGTACATCCCAATGTGTTACCTCTTTGTGGTGCCTGTCTGTAGGACTGCTGGTCGATTTGCTGCATTTCTTCCAAAAGTTGGCCCATGTCGAAACTCTGAGGAGGCCGCGGGGGCGCCTGTAAAAACTCATTCACCAGCTGCAAATGAAGGTGTTGCGATATACGAATACATTAAGGGCTGTATTCACACACAATACCTTATGTTAAGACACGATGTTCAATGTTTCTATCCACTAGTTTCTTTTAAGATTTACAAAAAAGAAAACAAGGTCAGGTCGAAAAAGTGGATGCCAGAGGGTTTCCTTGAAACATGATGTGGCACAATGACATTGTAACTGTGACATAAATAATGCAGATAATAAACTTGCACAGCAAATAGGTTCGTCTTGTCAGGGTAGAAATGTCAGGCTGTTTATTAATAAGGTGATTTATAATTTAATAGAATGATGTTTATTTAATACGGTATCGATTTAGCTCTCTTGTACTTGCTTATGCGAGCGGGGAAAAAAGTTGCTGTGTTACTTTTCTTAGTTATTAACAAAAGACGTGTTGGGCTCGTTGTCATTACACTTCACAAACACCTTACACTTACTCTATTGTTGAACTTTTAGATTTGTGTCCTTTATGCCATCAATGAGTTTTCTGTGGAGCTTCTTTCAGGATTAAAATGTTATGTGATTTGAGGTACCAAAGCACTGTTTCATTTCTCTTCTTGCGACATCACCTCTTTTTCCACTGCAGACCTATTTTAAGTTTCACTAAAAATAAATACTGATTGTATTTTTAAGCGGCATCTGTCAACTCATAAAAGTCGCAGCCTGACCCCAGATTCAGAGCCAAGTAAGTGGTCAACAGCACATATAGATACCTCTTCCTCGGAGGCTATTTCAATCGGCGTGGGGGGAATCTAAAAGGGGGGGAGAGAAAAAAAAAGTCACAGTGAGACACAAAGAGAGGCATATGGTGAAGTGCTCAGTTCATTGTTTCCAACCAATGGCCACATGTCAGTAGAACAGTAGTGTTTTGGGGTGTGAAAGTGTGAAGCATAACCATAGGAAGTGAATTCTACAAAGAATAAATCAGTAATAACAATGGTTTTAAGGATTAATATCATATTTTGTTTTATAATCCAGCTGGACACCAGAGCGTAAAACCTTCCGCATTTTCACACGGAATAAATAAATCCCAACTATGTATCAGACAAGAAAATACATAGCAACTTATACTTTGGTTAATTATAAAAAATAAAAAAAATCTAACTACATAAAACACAGTAACTGTTAGTTAACTGCTGTGTCCCAATTCACCTACTATCTGTACTAAACAGTATCCAAGATTTATCCATGTTGAAATGAGTATCCTATTAATTATTTCTAGAACATTGGTAGAAGGGTGAATCCATAAGCACTTTACCAGCTCTTATTTCTTATAACACTTTACAGGAGAGAAGAGGAGGTTTGTGACAGCATGCTTCTGTAATTCAACCCACAAACAAGGTGTAAGGTTTATAAGGTCACTGATGCGACTTGAGTGTAACAACTTAAATGTTACCACTAACCCATTTAAGTACGGTCACAAAAACATTAATGTTTGTGTGTTGTGAAAAAAAAAAAATAAAGAGTAGCATATTGTAGGCTTATTATGGTAAAACTGTAAATCTGTAAATTTTAATAATAATAAAGCCTATTATTTATACATAACCTGTCTATTACATGCATTTAAAAGATTTCAGTAAAAGGTGGCAAAATGAATGAAGTAATGGTGATGGTGTGTGTATCCAGTTTGTGTACCCCAGTACCCAGTATTTCTTCTTTTCACAGTATAAGTAGACGAACTGGGACAAAACAAATAACTAAATACAAACTACTTACAGTGGGCGTTGACCTGTGTCTCCAAGCGCCGCCTTCTTGGGTCATGTGACCGGTCAATTTCATGAGGGGATTGGCTCCCCCACATTCCGCCTCTACCAGCTCCCGCATCGCCATGGCAACACAGGGTCAGGACGGCTCGGACAGCTCCTTGAATTTTCTAGAAAGGAAGAAATGCAACATTAAAAGGATAAAAAAAAAAAAAAACTGCTTTAACTGTTAAAAAACAGTGCAAATTCTATCATAGAGTATAGCATTTATGATTTATAGCATTCATAATTTATTATTGTCTTCATCAGCGGTCATCACTTCATCGGCTGGATGTAAATTTGCACTGGCATTAACATGCGCTGATTAAAATGAAAGCAATACTGAAGCAGGCATGGATATGCTCGACAGGAAATTGTGCGAGACAAAAGATTTGGGGGGGAAAATACATTTTCATGCCGGCGTATAATTTATAACGACATGCTTTGTGCTTCAAACATGAACCATTACTATGGACTGCATCGAGAAGTGCATCATAATCAAATCTCCTGATCATACCATATCCTGCACTATTTAAAGACCATGAAAGTATTTGCTTACACTTTAAATCATGGACACTTATGTCAAAGCAACCATGCACTAAAACGATTTTCTTTCCAGAGGCCACCGGTTCAACTCATTAAGCATAAAGGACATTTTTCTAGTATATAATACAAAACCCCTGTGATCAGCCGCATTCCTGATGCAATTTCTCTCCTCTTCTGTGCAACACAATTACCTACAGTATATACGTTCCCTGAGCAGCATCTCTGCAATGCATGCTGGGGGTTGATTTTTTCCCCCATATACACATTTAACATCTTTCTCATAATTTGCACTCTCATTCTTGACACACTAAATGCCCAGCACAAGGGGTTACTCCTACTTCGCTACCAATCTCATTACTCTATGTGTGCTGAATGAAAGTCATTTCTCTGGGCACCTGGTTCAGATTTCAAATGTGTGCACAATTAGCAATGAATCTGCTTATCCTGTCAGAAAAAGAGCAATCTGGGGAACAAATAGGTTGTGTACCAGTGATCCTCTCCCTCAGAATCCTTTCTGAAGCTGGTTCCTTTTATGGATTCTTCTTCATACCATCGTAAGGAGGTTTTCCCTTGCCACTGTCACCACTGGCTTGTTCATAAATTTAGAGAAATATAACATTTATATTTGTAATCTATGTTTTTTCCTGTAAAGCTGCTTTGGGACAATGTATATTATTAATTGAATTGTACAAAATTCAACAAAAACAGCTGTCCACACTTTACACTTATCCTTTAATTATCACAGATCACCTGTAAAGGAAAAAACATTCTCTCTCTCTCTCTCTCTCTCTCTCTCTCTCTCTCTCCTATAGCGTTCGATAGTTTGGGCAACTACACTACAGAAGTTCCTGAAAAAAAATTTTTCTCGAATTGACTTTCCTTCATTTCTTAAAGTAATGACGGGCCACCCTTTTCTCATCACTTAATCGAGTGTTTCTTGCCTTAATATGGATTTGTACACTAGTTGTAGTAGCACTAATAGGGCTATTGACTCGGTACTCACTTTTTCTTCTGCAAGAGACAACTGATAATCTAAAACATATTAAGAAGGCAAGAAATGTCAAAAATGAACTCTTGACAGAGCACACCTGGTAACTGAAACCCATTCCAGGTGACTACCTCGTGAATCTGATGAAAGAATGCTATGAGTTTGCCAAGCCGTCATTAAAGCTAAACGCAGGACAATCTACGATCTAAAACCTATTTTGGGTTGTTACACTTTTTTTGTTTACTATATAATTACATACATGTTTGTTCATAATTTGGATTTCCTCAATATTAATGTACAATGTTGAAATATACGACAGACCAGACAGACAGACAGACAGACAGACAGACAGATATTCCCTATACTAAAATCAACACTGAAAAAACGCTATTTAACTTGACATATGTGAAGCGTTTGGATTATTTACACAGATTTGCATATTTAAAAAAAAATTTGTTTGATTGCAACATATTGGTGTGTTAAAACACTGCAAATCAATTCAATCCTTATTAGAAAAAGGTCATGAATATACAGATGTTTTACACATTTTCACAGACACATGTGACCTGAACTAAAACCCAGTGACCATGTTAAAGATTCCCTGCAGAGATTGGAAAGTATGTTCATTTCTCATGTTTAGACAGACAGACAGACAGACAGACAGACAGACAGATAGATAGATAGATAGATAGATAGATAGATAGATAGATAGATATCTGACACAGCCTTTGCTGAGATGCAGAGTCCTTAAATCAGCGAGTTATTCACATCTATATTGTAAGTGTTCAGGTTTAGACAGACTTACAGCTGCATTAGCAAAGAATGAACTACTTACCCTGTCTCAGACCCTGTCTGTGTCTCTGTCTCAGTCCCTGTCTCAGTCCACAGCTAGCTAGTAATCAATAAGGTGATCCAGAGTCCACAGTTAGCAATGTTTCATGTCGGGAGCTAACGCTTTTAAACCAAAAAACACAGGTTTTCCCTGTAAGACATACAGGAGATGTAAAATAGACATGAACTAAAGGAAAATCTTGAATAATCTCTGTAAATAAAGCTAGTCAGCTAGTTCATTGAGCTAGCTAATAGACTCACCGCAGCGCAGTCCAGGCGATGAGGCTGTGAACTCCTTATATTAGCTCCTGCCTAATATAATATTACTGAATGCTAACCCAGGCTAGGGAAGAAATTATTTACAAAACGAAAGAAAAATACGACTCAAAATACGACCTGTCCGACCTTTCTCTCAGTCATGCAATGTGACCAAATCTAGATGTTTACCCTCCCCTTTGACCCAAGGAATAGGTGAAGCAGCTACATGAAGCGCAACGCGTTCACCAACGCTATTCACGAACGCGATTACGGCGCGCAGGCTGCGAGGATTTGCGCGTACCTGGCGCTGGGGCTACGCAAACTCCGTACAACTGACAGCACAGAAGAACCCTGGTGTAACATAAGCAGCTAGATGCTGTTCCGAGTTTGCACAGAAATGCATAAATGTTGGTCAGGTTCTGCAGTCCCTCCGCAGTCATATACTGCATGTACAGATTGTGTAGATACAGCGTACAATATATACTCAACGGCCACTTCATTAGGAACACCTAGGATTTTGCTGACCAATGTATAAACTCATGCAAATACAGCCATGCAGTCATATATGTCAGTCATCGGAATTAGGGGAAATGTCAGGTCTGTCACTTTGACAATGGTATGGTTGTATGG
This sequence comes from Silurus meridionalis, assembly GCF_014805685.1. Classification (NCBI taxonomy): domain Eukaryota; kingdom Metazoa; phylum Chordata; class Actinopteri; order Siluriformes; family Siluridae; genus Silurus; species Silurus meridionalis. Next base: position 12,970,055 of record NC_060887.1, read on the forward strand.
CTAAAATACCTTGTTGATGACAGAGATCAGAAGAGAATAAAAGATCAATTCTAGCTGACAGGATAGCAACTTAAATAATAACTCTTTACAACCATGATGAGTTGAAAGACACTTCAAAATGCATGCAAAACCATAAGGTGTATTAGCTACAACAGGAGGAGACCACGTCACGTTCAGAAGAGAATGAAAAGATCACTTTGAGATGATGAGCTGACAGGAAGGCAACTTAAATAACCACTCTTTACAGCCATGATGAACTGAAAAGCACCTCAAAAATGCACAACAAGCTGTAAGGTAGATAAGCTACAACAGGAGGGGACCATTTTCAGCTTCCTCTTTTGTCAGCCGAGAACCAAAAGCTGAAGCTGCAGTAAGCAAAAGCTCACAGGTCTGATGAATCTCTGCTGAGACTCTCGGATGGGAGAAACAGAATTTGGCACCAGTATAAATTCATAGCCCCAAAAACCAGTTCTGTTTGCTTTGTCTCAATAGTCAAGGCTGGTGGAGGTGGTGCAATGCTGTGGGAAATGTTTTTTTGGGTCAGTTAAATAACTGAATAAGCATCTTTTGGATACTGCAGCCTATCTGAGTATTGTTGCTGATCACCTGGACACTTTATGCTCACAAATTACCATTAAACAATGGCTATTCCCAGCACAGTAATTCATCATTTCACAAAGCACATCATCTCAAACTGGGTCCATGAACATAGCACTTGGGTTTAGTGTACTGTACTTAAATGGTCTCCCAAGTCGCTAACTCTGTATCCAGTAGCGCTCCTTGGGGATGCAGCAGAACAGGAGATTCACATCATGAATGTGCAGCCGACAAATCTACAGCAAGTCTGTAATGCCAGTATGTCATGTCCTAACCGGTATTATGATGCTGTATGGTGACTGCAGTGTCTAGAATCTTAAATTCATCACCAAAACCTCTCTGATGTCATCCGAATGTTTTTTATTATGAACTTTTCAACATAATGTCCTTGTCAGATGATAATCCGTGTTACTGCATTAATAATAAATACAGTTAATAATAATGCAAATTCGATCCATTCGTCATATCACATTGAAAAACAACAGGCTTTTATTAAGAGACAGAATTTGCACTGTACACTGACACAGACAGAAGAGTAAACACACAGGAGATAATGTGAGCACAAAGTGGGGGGGTGGGGGGTTGGGATAGAAGAGTTGCAAAACAAAAAGCAGCAACAGAATTAAAGACTGTAATACAGCTCTTTAAGGTGACAGTGGAAAGGACCAGATGAGAGGAACATGAATTGACCCATTATGTGCCTTCTTGCTTTGCTGAGATTCAAACGTTAACCGATTTTAATTTACACAACGCGACGCACAAATAAATAAACACTCAGCAAGTCAACCATGATCGTTATTATTACTAATACTATTATTATTATCATCACTATATACTGTCATATTTGTAGTCATTATAGACATAAATAGAAATAGAAAACTACAGCTAGCCCTAAGACATAATATGAATCAGAACAATGGAATTAACATAAAAAAAGATAATAATAATAATAGTAGTCATTTGTATTTCTATACATTTAAATACAATCGAAACTGCCCAGGATGAGCATGGTGTAGTGCTGTAACACAGACGTACAACATGAGTGTTGTTTTGAGAGAACTCGTTCTTTGCGATTGCTGAGAAAAAAGGACTGCTTAACCTTCATAAGGCTTATATGAACATCCACACACTCATTCTCTAAAACAGTGTACTGTATTTGTACAGGAATGTTTTGAGAATCGAAAGAAAAGATTTACTCCGTGAATTCGACTGTACATTATGTGAACGAGAGCCTCACGGTGGCTGCGATGCTGTAAAAATATCATTAACGTGTCCTTAACTTCACTTGCTCGACTGTAAGTGAATGATTTCGACAGTTATGAAAATCGCAGAGCTTACATTCGTCTGTAATAATACCCGGTGCTTTATACAGTGCAGTGATCACATTCACTGAAAGGTTATTACATCATTGTGCCATACATACAAAGAGTCTGAAGTGAAATGTGGACTAAGCACTGGACACTGGAGTGAGATGCTATGCAAATGCATTGCTCGAATGTGTGGGTGTGGTTAAGCATGTACTGTATATGTGTGTGTACGTGTGAGCATACATTCCAGAGACAATGCATTCACAAAGGCTGATACAGATACATTTATGCTGTGTGAATAAGTGTGTGGTTCTTATGTTGCACGTGTGTGGGGGCTTCATTGTGGTTTTAAGATTTTGTGAGTGCGGCTGTTTCTCTGCTTGACTCAGTAGCGACGGGGGACAGAATCTCTTCCCTCTTTCTTAATGATGATTCGCTGGTCGTCGGCTGAGTCGTCGGGCGACTCGGCCACTTCCTCTTCGTCATCGCCTTCGCCCTCTGTATCTGCAGCAATGCCCATGCGGTTCTCATAGGTCTGAGTGTTTAAGAAAGAAAAAGTCATGCTCTGATTACACACCAGGCCAGTTTATGTACTTGGTCGATGCAAAGCGCAATCTTTGCCGCACTCACCTCCATGGGGTTGACGATAATGGTAAGGGCCGAGTCATCCCATTGGTTGCTGCTCTCTTTACCAGCTCCTCTGGCTCCCTCTCCACGGCGATGGATGGAGCGGATACGGAATACGCCAAGGATTACCATGACAACCAGGAAGCCCACGCACACCATGATGATGACTGTGGCAGCCCCAGGAATCACTGCAGAGTAAAAAATTGGGAAATTTTTAGCGAGGGTGCAGTGTGGGCACTAGTGCGTGACTGTGGCGCACTGCAGTGCGTGTTTAGTAGGTGATTTTGATGAGTCACTGTGTACCAGAGTTGCGGTGTGGGTTTGGCAGTGTGTGTCCGCTGAGCTCTCCTGTGTGATGAGACGGATGGAGAAACTGCTGCTGGGAGGCCAAGAGGTGTGATGGGTGATACAGACTGTCCAGAGAGTGCAGGAAATTGACCTAGGATAAATACAAAACGGAAGAATCGGATGAAACGGATGATTTCAATCGGATGTGTCAATGCGAACCGAAACAAATGATGCTTATTAATAATATTTTAAATGTTGTTGTTTTTTTCATACCTCCAGTGTAAGCTCGTTACTCGTGTACCGTCCGTTCATTTCTGAACATGACAGCCTGAATCTCCTCTCGAAGCGGGCGGAGCCTTTTGCTAATCGATAACGAACAGAACGCAGGATGTCCTCGTACACTGAAATTGACTCCGCCCCTGGATTTAAAAAAGATAAAGTAAAGTAGAAGGTGCAGTTTATAAAGACTGAATGTATTTACAAACCCAAAGTAATTACATATCAATAACACTTCAGAAAATCTGACTTGTAATGGTAATTACATTTCATGCATAAACCTATCAAAACAATTTAAGAGAATATTAAAAGGTGTTGAAAATGACAGAAACTGTATATAAGGAAATCACCAGTGATGGCGATATATGCCGTTGTGTTGATGATGTCCAGTCCTTTCTCTTTCAGTGCCTCCATGTCAACCAGAAGCTCCTCTTTCTCTGGGTTTAGCTCCTCCCCCAACGGCTGGACCTCACATCCATCCAAAGTATGCGCCACTGCGTCTGACATGAGAGCTGATCAAGATGCACAAAAAAAAAAAAAAAAGAGTAGCATATGTATAATACGCTAAAACCACAAGAAATAAAGCTTTTCCACATATCGACTGAAATGTCTGCAATAGCCACAGGGGAAACAGACAGACAGATAGCAAAGAGGATAAAGGGTATAGAGCAGTTTATCCCTCTTGTCATGTTCCCCCCTACAATGAGCACGTAGGATTAGTCACATTATAGTGACTCACTGGTGGGTTTTGTGACCTATTGCGTTTATAGTAGTGCAGTGAAAGTGTGTAGGTTTTGGTGGAAAATTTTGTGTTCTCTCACCCCCTCCATCCATGTCCTGTGCGGCAGTGTTCACGGAGTGAGAGAGGGAACAGACGATGCGGAGTTCAGGAAACAGAGGCACACCATGTGCAGCTTCAAACTCTGGGGCGGGGCGAGCCAGATGCGGTCCGACACCAGAGAGAGAGATCTGAGGAGCGTCAGGCTGAAGCACCACCAGATATCCTTCCAACTGCCGCAGGGAGAGACAGCTTTCCTCACTAAAGCACCTGTGCAGAAAGGATGTGAGGGGGTGCATTGATGTAGATGAAATAAATACTATTTTATAGAGTAAGTCAATCCTAAACACAAATACTTAGTTTATTGCCACCCCAATTCTGAATGCAATTAAATAAACCAGAACCAGAGGTATTTGATCAGTCATATCTGTGTGAAATATTATTACACGAATCAGGTACAATATTATGTGCAATATTACCCGCAATTTACGTGCAATACTACCTTAAAATATGACTTGAAAAGCGTACTTTAGTTTTTTTCCTATTTGTATTGTTACATTGTACTGTATATATACATTGGTATTGTAGTATATGTATATTATTTTTCAGATATTTGCATTTATTTTTATTTCTTTGTTGTTATTATTATTATTATTATTATTATTATTATTATTATTTATTTTTATTTCTGTTTTTATTTTTTTAGTATATTCTTCTTTTTTTTTTATATATATTTGCATCTATTTTTATTTCTTTGTCTTGCTGCTGTAACATAGAAATTTCCCCACTGTGGGACGAATAAAGGTTTATCTTATCTTATCTTATCTTATCTTATCTTATATGCATGCATTACATAAATAAATCAAATAACAAATAAATCGTAATAAACAGAACTATTTAAAAATATATTTAACTTGCAAAATAAATAAAGGAAATTTTAAGAGAAAGAAAGTTGCAGAGCCACCGGTTCTCCTGGTGAACATGTCTGCCAAGATTTGTATCAGTGTGTATCAGTGCCTGTTTGGCAACTTCACTGTCAAATACAGTGGATCGTTACAGGCAAAGTGTATGGAGAATTTAAAATGCTTTTGCTAAGTTTTGTCCAGGTTGCTTTGAAGATGATGTTTGCCAACTTTGTTGGAGATTGGAAATAATTCATAGGGAAAGTCATTATAGGAAAAATAACTGATGTTTTAATTTTTATAATGCTTGAATTATGCGCTCAAAGTAAATCCAGAGATGCCTGGATTGACTATTTTGGATACGGGTTTAAAAATCTTTAGTAGAGGTAGACCGATTTATCATTTATGATGATTAATCGCCACTGATAGTGGATTGCTGGAACAATCGTCTATCTGCAAAAAACATTACAGATAGTTTTTCCTGGTTGCTGGAGCAGCTGAAAAGATCCGCTGTCATTATGCAGTACAACAGTGGCCTCTAGAGGCGAATCACTGATGCAACGTGCTGTTGGTTGAAGTGTCTTTTTTATTCATTCTCGATGTAACTTTTAGCAATAGTTGGAATAGTTAGGTAGAATAGCAGTAGTTTGCCTTCGCATCTTTGGTGTTTGGCCCCTTAATAACAATACTAAGTACAGTATCCAGTGCAGGAACTAGCAATGCAATTAATTGTAAAACATTTACTGCAAGATTGAGCTGGCCTGGTTAATGACAGAAATTACCAGCTGAAAGAAGTTGTTTCTGTAATTTCCAGTTTTTTGTTAACAGGGAATGCAAACACTTTCCTGTTGGTAGTTTTCATAACAGGTAATTAGCATTGGGGGACATGACAATTGGCAATTTTCCTGCCCGCATCTGTGTCTTGGCGATGTACAGGTCTCCAAGTGGTGACAGACTGCAGCCGGTGATTTTTTTCAGTAACAGTGATAATGCATCGCAGCTTCCTCTTTTCTCTGGAGGAGGCTGCGCCAGACCTGATAGTGATGGCAGACGGTTTATAGTGGCAGTACTGAATTGCACCAATATAGTCAGGGGGGTACTTTGGAACTTTGCCAACTGCTGTAGAAAACAAAATCTTTGCTGAGCTTTTGGGTTGGTGGATGATGTATGCATTTCCTGTGTGACCGTAGTCCACAGAAACATGAACAAAGTGACAGTGCTCACTGATGAATTATTAAGTTGATGTGACTCTCTGTGGTTTTGAAATGGTTGAGTTCAAGGTTGCTCTGGATGCACACAAAAGGCTTGTTGTTGAACTTCCTGGTGTTACTTTGACTTATCAATTATGATGATGTGACCAAATCAGAGTAATACCATGAACAACTGCAATACTGTATACACAGTCACACTTACCACTATTGCAATGAAACAATTACATATATAATGACCTATGATTATAATCTGTCAATTTCCTTTATATATATACATATATAAGACACATAAGAAAGTCAAGGTCACATTAACTGTCTGTCACACTTATTCATCTTGATTTGCAATCTGGGTTTTTTTCTACACTCTGCATCTAGCGGCTAGAAATAATTGTGTAACGTACTAATGCATTGTATTTTATAATGCACATTGGCTAAAATCACTGTCCATCTTATTGAAAAACTTGCAAAAAATTTCTATGATACAAAACAAAGTGAACCCCCGATAATCCGGAACTCATGGCTCGAAAAATTCACGGGTTCTCATTTGGAATCTAACTAACAGCAAGTTGTGGATTTTGTTAAAATTCGCAAGAATCCGCAGCAACACCGAATGTTCAGGAACTTTAGGAATAAGATTTTTCATGTGTTTGTTCAGATACTGTACACTATTATGTTTATAAATTGACAATGTCTAGATGAATTCACTAAGGTACCATAGGGGCTGCATCCAAAATTCGCAACTTTTCGGAACTCGCGGTGGTCTTAGAACGTATCCCACGCAAGTTCTGGGAGACCACTGTACAAGAAAGTCCAAAATGGCAAAGTATATGGTTTTTAATGGGCTTACCAACAAATATTTGGTCAGGAAATATACAGGAATGCACTCCTGAGACTCTCCGGTGTCACTATTTGCTCATTAATCAACTGTTTGATGAACAGCAAGACACAGGCAAAATCACTTCTATAGGCTTCTTGTACACAAAGATAAAATCATTACAATGATTCCAATGTTCTCTAAAAAAATATTTCGCACACACACACACACACACACACACACACACACACACACACACACAAAAACAAAAAAAAACATATGTCTGCAAGGTCAAAGCTGTCCAAAAATATATTCTTCAAAGATGAGTCATTATCTGGTTCTGTGGCACAACTGATTCTCCTTATAAAGGGCCTGATAATTAACTCATAAATGGAAGTAGGATTGAGCAGGGAAAGAGCTATAGTACTTATTTCATCCTTGCTCATTTCCAGACCAATGGTTTGTTGTTAAGTCCATTTAAAAGCTTCATATTTTACTACTTTGTACTTTTTTCCCATAATGACTAAGGCAAATAATGAAATAAAAGCAGTGCATAAGAATACAGTGAAATAAATCATGGCTTTCACTGGTGTGACTCACAAGGTGACAAGGTTTTTCTAATTCTATCATTAGGTCCTGCTCACACCGCGTATTAACATACGTCTCCGGCAATTGGATCACAAATCATAGTACAGGACATAGTACAGGTGTGAAAATCAAAATCCGATCATTCAATTCATATTCAAGGGGAATGCAGATGTCCGTGTGATGCAGTGTGACCGTGAAAGAGCCTTGATGTGTATCAGACAGCAAGCAAGAACCACCTAATCGACTGCCTCATTGGTCTATCCAGAAAATACATAATGATTGCGAGACGGTGAATTCGATTAAGAGTGGTCACTGGAGACAGGCTCATATTGCCAGGTGTAAATGGATATAAGTCTCGACGGTCCACCCGCGATCAGCTCACTTTAGATACAGGTTAATGTAAGGAGTGAACGGGCCCTAGCTAGAACCTTTCAGAACCACTCAATGTGTTTTTTTATTGGTTTTGTATAGCATGTCATTTTTCCTGTTTCTTTTTGGGGGTTTTTACACAGTGTGAGTTCATTGTTTTCACATTTCTCCATTGGTAAAAACTACTCCATTATATCTCCCTTCCTGGATGATTACTAAACCAGCGGCATTGTAAAGCCTACTTTAATGGAAAGCTCAAATAAGCCAAAAAATAAAATTAAAATGTGAGAAATACTTTCAAAGAATAAGCCTTGTATTAAAAAGAAATTCAATGAAAAGGTAAATATGTATTCAGGAGGTTGTGTGGAGTGCATTTTAGAGTGTCCCTGACTCTAAAGAATATTATTACTGTTATATTATTATCATTTAACTCCATAGAAACAGGACTAGTGAAACTAGACTAGTTTAAGCAGCCTTTAAATGTTCTGCTTTCAACAAAATACACTATATGGGCAAAGGTATTCGGACACTTGACTGTTCCAGCCATGAATTTGGATGCATTCAATTTTCCCTCCATGTAAACTAGGAGACACAAACCTGTTCCAGCATGACCATGCCCCTGTGCACAAACTCCATGTTAAACGCATTGGAGTGGAAGATCTTGAGTGACCTGCTATAGAGCTCTGACGTCAACCCTATTGAACACCTTTGGGAGGAATTGAACACTGACAGGCTGCACCCCAGGCCTCCATCACCTCACCTACATTAGTACCTGACTTTACTAACACCCTTGTGTCTGAATGAGTGCAAACTTCCACAACTACACACCAAAATCTAGTGGAACATCTTCTCAGATATGTGGAGTTTATTTTAACAGTAAATCGGGTCTAGATGTTGAATGTTTAAAAAGCACATATGAATCTTATGGTCAGGTGTCCACAAACTGTTTTTGTATATACTGTATGTTAGAGTTATTGCAGTTACTCTGATAGATACGCACAAACTTGAATGTGTGTAGGTGTATTTACCTGAGGGATGTGCTAAGTTTGAGCGGGCGCACTCCAGGCGTGGCAAATCGCAGGGAGTTCCTGTAAGTCACCTGCTGAACTGCTCGGTTGAAGCTCTCGATGTCGTCCCCCTCCAACACCAGTGCTGACTGACTGGGGTTCACATGAACCTGAGGAAACAGAAGCATTGCCAATGTAGTGTAAAAGCAACACTGATTTGCCACTTCATATTTGGACTTAAAAGTGTAGTATATGGAGGAAGAAAGGCAAGGTGGTCATGTTTTTTTTATTTTTTATTATTATAATACCTTCATGCCAGAGCCAAGGCTCTCGAGATCTCCAAAATCCAGCCCCTCCCTGCAGGCGTACAGACACTCCACCACACTGTGAGGTTCCACACTGCCTGGACGCACTGTCACACCTGACAACAAGCCACGATAGCCACCTACAAACTTTCCTAAAGGTTATGAGGGGAAATAAAAAAAAATACATAGATATTTATTGTGTATTCATCAGATTCTAGGCCATATTTCAAAATTCATTCTTTTATATATATGAAAATTAACCCTTGGTAACAGGTTCAGCATTGCTAACAAAAAAAATTACCACAGTGGACAAAATGTTCACTTGCTGCCTAATATATCCCACTCACTAACAGGTACCAAGATTCAAAGAAGCAGTGAAGACCATTGGGAGAAAGGAACATTTGTCTCTAGAGTTACTGTATGAACAGAAGTACACAATATCTTAGCCGACCATCTTTCTCTGTGTGTGTTTGTGGCTCTAATGCGCTTGTTAATGTTAATGTTTTTGTTGGTTGTTGATTAAATAGTCTTGAAAACGTCAACACCTTAAGTCAAAAACAAATTGGTGGACAATAAAGTGTATTTCAATTTCAATGATAAAGAGATAATCATTGTTATTTACTCACTAGCCATAATGTTAATGTTCTGCCTGGTTGGTGTAAGACAAGTAGAAAAGAAAATAATAAATTAAGTTCAGTATTAACGAAGGACCAAGAATCTTATTCTATACCCTACTGTATGGACAAGTTTGTGGACACATAAGTTCAATAGGGTTGAGGTCAGAGTTCTATAGCAGGCCACTCAAGATCTTCAACTATAACACTCCAACCCATGTAAACCACATCTTCATGGAGCTATTTACAGGAGCATTGTCATGCTAGAACAGGTTTGTGTCTCTTAGCTCAAGTAAATATAATTCTATTGCTTTCAAAGGCAGTTGTGTCTCCAACTTTGTGATAACAGTATGGAGAAAATATAAATGTATGTATATACATACATATGTCTGTTAAATTGTTAAGAACATAGAGAAAGAGATGACCTGTGCTGATCTCTAATTGCCCACAATGATTCTTTGAGGAACAGAAATGCTACACACACACACACACACACACACACACACACACACACGCCACACACACACTTCTCTACACAAGAGATCATAACTCACTTGTGTCCTTGCCCTCTGGGATGCTGTTGTTAAGGATCTCTTTCTGCTTGTTCTCTGGCTCTGAAGAAAATGAGAGAGATAGAGTAAGACAAGGGAAAGAGAGAAAGTTATAACAAAAAAAAAACTGAGGAAACTATTAGGAAATTACATATAGTAAATTCAGTCTATGAGCCACTGCACACAAGTGAGGCATCGGTGCTGATGGAGCTTATTAACACACATTGCAGCACAGAAAAAGAGAACAGCAGGAGGCTAAAAGCCTGGCTGGGTGTCTGTCTAGCAAACATTCGCTTACACACACACACACACCTGTTTTTCTAAATAATAAATCAATTGAATGGTTTTAATATCAGACACAAATGTACACAGTAATTAAAGGGAAAAAAAAACATCAAGCTGTCGCCGAGCTGTTGCTCGAATGTTCCTAACAGGCTGTTTATTTCTGTTTAGCACTTTCTCTCTCTCTCTCTCTCTCTCTCTCTCTCTCTCTCTCTCTCTCTCTCTCTCTCTCTCACAGACAGACACACAATTGTGCACTATAGCAGTAGCTCTTGTATTGGTGGTGCAAAAATCTAGACATATTCCCCAGTCCAATGATTTAGTTACCCCCAAACTCTACTAAACACAAATAAAAAAAACTGTAGCTGATGCAGCATAATACATAATGGAATAAGTAACTAGTTATAATCATCTTGTTGTTCAATGTTCTAGGCACAAAATGTGGTTCTTTCCTCCCAATTCACATAACACAATAGGTTATATGTCAAGTGACAGTGTGTAATAATCAGGGATCATATGACGACTTTGCACTCCATGTAATTTGACTTAGATTCAATAATCGATATCAGCATTTCTCCATTACGTTACATCAAACCTTAGATTTGCATAAGTCACACAAATTGTTGTGTGGTACCCCAAAGCAACTGAAAGGTTAAAGAAATACACACGTACCCCAACAGGCTCCGATTACCAGCCTCTGATGTGGTACCGGGTTAGGGATGGCTCCGTTGTCGTGAATGAGTGCAGGGTCGAACGTCACGCCGTCTACATAGAGTGTGACGGAGGGGAATTGCACACTTAAAGACAAGTGATGCCACTCGCTGTCACATACCTGCGGAGAAAAGAGGGCATCGGTGATCTTGTACATACCATGTCAGATTAATACGTACACTGCCAACTATATAGTCTATAATCTGTAAACAACCACTTGTGTTAGTAAGCTAAAATTGATTCAAGAAATAAATACAAAACTATTATTTAAAATGATCCCTAATGATAATTCTTTTTAATATGTTTCAGAGGAGTTTTATTTGATTTACCTGTTCAAGCTTCCAGAGAAATTTTACTGGGCGTGCAGCGGAGACATCCGGCCAGTAAAAGAGAGACAGACGGCAGCCGTGCACAGACAGAGAGTAGTGTGAATAGGAGTCATCTGTTAATAAGAACACACACACACACACACACACACACACACACACACACACACACACACACACACTTGTTGGTTACCCATCAATATCTGACTTTACACTTATTTCGTTTCATTCTATATTCAGCTCTGGACAATTTTCCTCCTAGCAGGTGACAGAAATCTGAAAAGGAAGAAGGCATCAGTTATACAGCAGCTGTACATAGACCTGTGTGTGTGTGTGTGTGTGTGTGTGTGTGCACGCCTGTGTCAGAGCGTGAAAGAGAGAGAGAGAGAGAATGCTTAATCCACGACTCTTTCCTGTGACTCAGCTTAGTAATAGTGGGAGGAGAACAGCGCTTTAGCTGGATAAGCCATTTCACAAGTCTTTGAATAACAAAGCGAACAAAAAAGGATTCGGAGCAAATTGTACGACACGAGTCGAAAGAAATAAGTTGCACAAAGAATACATAGAAAACTGTCAAATCCAGACTTATTAGCACCCTTCGAGGGAATGGACGACAGCGACTGTGTAGAATAAACTATACAATATCTTTCCTCTAGCAAAACATCATTGTCCCACCACATAAAGGCCATCACATAAAAACCTGGAATGACTAAAATGGTTTGATCCCATGTTCACATCATCAGAAGGGGCTGCTAGGAACAAGGCTTTCTTAAAAGGCAACCCTTGAACTTACACCAAGCATTAGAACGACAACTGGAATTGTGTATTGTTACATGAGACCAAAATTAACCTTTATGAAGGGCAAGTGCAAAAAAAGAAAGAAAAAAAAAACCCTACACCCAAGCTGATCGATCTCATTTGCATATTGTAGTCTTGTGGAGACTGCTGACAAATTCCCATAAGCATTAGGATATTTTGTGAAGGTAGTGAAGACAGGCACATTAATTAATCAACAACAGGGGTTCTGTACAATCTGTAAACACCAGGCATCTGTACTGTCACACTTTAATCCCTGTAGACTGAAGGAATCATGATTCTTGGTGCCAGATGGCCTGGTGTTTCTAGAACTGCTGATCTCCTCAAATGTTCACACATTTATTCACAATGGCACAAAAAAACTCAAGTGAGCAGCAGTTCTATAACAGTAACTTAAATAACCACTCTGTACAATTGTGCCAAGCAGAAAAGCATCTCACATGTTTAACCTCAAGTCAACTGTGCTACAACAGCAAATGACAATGTCAAGTTCTTCAGACAGCCAAGAACTGAAAGCTGCAATAGGCACAGATAGAAGTAGACAGAACAACAAAGCCTGGCATACTGATGGCAGAGCCAGAATTTGGCACTAACAGTTTGAGTCTATGGACCCAATATGCATTGTGTCCACAGTCCAGACTGGTGGAGGTAGTGAAATGGTGTGGGGAATGTTTTCTTGGCACACTCTGTAATGTTAATAGCAATCGATCCTCACTTGAATGCCACAGACTATTTGAGAATTAGGATGATTGTGTGCATCCCATGATGGCCACGATTTACCATTTTCTAATGGCTACTAAGGACAGAGCTAAAGTCTTATCAAACTGGTTTCATAAACATGACAGTGTGTTCAGTGTTCTTCAGTGGACTTCCCAGTCACCAGATCTAATTCCAGTTGAACACCTTTGGAATGTGGTAGAGCAAAACATTCACAGCATGAAATTGCCCTTCAAAAACTGCAGGAACTGTGTGATGAGCTCATCTCAACATGGACCTGAATCTGAAAGGAATGTTTCCAACATCTTGCAGGATCCATGCTATGAAGAACGGAAGCTGGTCCTATACATTTTTTTAGCATATTGTTACTAATAAAATGCTCATTGAGTGTAATTCACATATGTACATACACACACATTTAACCTTTGCCAGTCTGAAGAAATTTTTATATCAATGTTTTAAGTTAAAAACCATGTATTTTAAATAAAACTATACAGCATGCTTATACTGCATGTTTAAACAAAATATACTACATACATTTACACGATATAATATATATTACAAAATGTAATATATTTTACATAATAAAAAAAAAATACTGCTAAATACTGCTTACTACATGTTAATAAACACTTTTTTTAAGCAATAATTATTAAATAAAGATGACCTTTATAAAACAAAAAACTCAAATTACTCAGTAGACAAGTGGGGAAATGGTGATTAGCTATACGACTGACCGTTTTTCACAGTGCTGCACACAATGGTTTCTTCTTCTTTGCGTGCTCCTCTTGCCTGATTGGCTGGTGGCTGAGTGTTGGCCCCGCCCCTTCGCATCCACAGCTGGAGGGTGAAGTGGTCTCCTGGCACTGTTGAGACAACGGAATCGGGGACGACGGCAACATGGGTGGAGCCGTTGAAAGAAAATACCAGAGACGAGTCAGAAGAGGGAAGGGTGGGAAGTGCTGCGGTCCAGTTTGCAGCGGGAGATGGAGGTGGGAGCAGGTCAACCTCACCCCTCACAGCACCTGAGTAGAAGCATGGCTTTTATGTTATTATGATAAAATTCATAACAATGCTAACATTTGAATAAATAGGGGGAGGACACATCTGCTAGAAAATTGCTTACTGAAGTAAGAAAACTCACCACAGAGCCTCCTTACAGAGCGGTCAGAGTAACTATCGCGGTCACAGCCTTTCCCGATGTGGCCAGTCTGGAGCTCCACGGTGGCTTGAATGTTCCACACAGTCTCCTCACAGGTCTCCAGGCGCAGGCTGGGAAAAAGGGGGATGCTGCCGGATCCTGGTGTGTATTCAACTCGCTTCGACCAGCCTGAGATAAATTGCAAATACATGCATATACAAATAGATGATAAAGTTTGAATAGGGAAGAATAGGGAAGAATAGGGAATAAACTTGCATTCTAAATTCTTACTAAATATTGAACCTGTCAAATGTCTCAATTACATTTTCAATCCTGCCCCCATATTTCCAGAGACAGAGAGGCACGGTTCACTCATAACAAAAAAATTATAATTTAAGACAGTCATTATAAATTTTGCCTCAATACAGATATTAAAAACAGATAATACAAAAGACAGATAATAAAAATGCTTTAGAAAATAATTAAAATAATTGTTACTGTAAAAAAGAACGGTATTTTTGTAATACTAATTAAATGTAACATTATTAAGGGGCCAACACTGAAGGTGAATAAGCACCATGTTATTGTTCAACCTTTTCATATTATTATTTTTACTAATTAACTCTAAGGCATTCAAGGTTTCAACCCTAGATATTTTTCTTTTCATGAAAAAAAAATAAAGCCTTGATGGCTTTTGTTGTCTCAAGGTAGACCACAGTTCAGTAAAGTGAACAGTTGCAAGATTTGACATTGACATACAGAGCAGTGACTGAACAGAACGGGTACTTGGTGAAAAAAGGAAGCTTCGTACCAATCCAGCCAGGCTTGCAGGAAGGTTTCACTGTCACCACGACCTGGGCATCAGCCTGAGCTCGATTCTTCCCGCAGTCAAATGCAGTCACCCAGAAGCTGTGAACACGCTGCTTCTTTGAGTCTAAAGGTTCAGTGTTCTTAATGTTTCCTGAGGAAGACAGCGAGACAGAGAGACAGAGAGAGAGAAAGAGAATTATTCACCCGCTGACAAACAATGAATCTAACAAAAAGGCAGAAATCGGTCGAAACGATTTCTTACGTTATTAAAACATTTTCAGCAATGTAACAGAAGAAAAGCTGAATCAGCAGGGATCTTTAAATGGAGGCACTCGGTTGCTTACTTGCAAAATGGGCTGAATAGTTCCAATTGTACTAAATGTACAATTATATAATCAAATAAAATATCTACAGGAAAAAAAGTTACATAAACCCACAGTTATTAAAAAAGAAAGAAACAGAAAGGCATTTCAAAGCACAAGAAGGGTATATTGAAAAAAAAAAAATTGGTGAAAAGCATAACGAAATACAATAATACATAGAGTACGATGGGCATGGATACACAGTGCAAGGGCATTCTCCTACTAGTGCCTGGTTCAGCCTGACCCAAATTACCATTCAAACCCAACAGAGCCTGGCACAGAAGCAAGGTCATCACAAAAAAAAAAATAAATAAAAAGGCTATCGTCTCTCCCTCACTCTCACTCACCTTCCCATGACCCTCTTATATTCTCTCTTATCCTCTCGCATGTTCAACCTGCCTTCCGTGCTCGGTTCCTTCTCTCTTGGCTCTTATCGCATTACAAAATGTCAGCTATTGATCTTCTGGGTTTGTCATTGAGACTATGAGAGGGACTCTCTTCTGCACTGCATGAAAATCAAACCCAATCAGGATTCCTCTGAATTACTTTAGGTTACAAATAAATAAATAAAAAAAAGCTACTAATCACATCTACTTCCGTTCTATTACAAAACAAGTGAGCAAAAAATATATCAAGTAAAAACAGACTCTATGACAGAAAAGAAAAAAAAGAAAAGGCACCCTGAAGATATTCATTCTGCCTCATTCAACACAATATAGAATACACACACAAAACATACACTAATATGTACATATTTCATATATAATGAATAAACCTTTCTTGTATAATACATTCGGCACCACACAGGGTCTATCATGAATATGGATGAGACGGAATCAAAACAGGGAGAGTGGAAATCGTTGTAAAAGAGGCAGAAATGCTCCAGACCCACAGGACCCTGTGACTTGAAGTTCTCACCGTCATTGTCGATTGCGAATGGAACGTTGGGAGTAATGATGTCGTAGAAGCAGATCTGGCTGTACTGAGGTGAGCAGTCGGCATCCAGAGCCTCCACGCGCACGATGCGATCGAAAAGACGACCTTCGGGGACGGACGCCTCGTAACGGCGCTCGACGAACACGGGGGAAAACTCGTTCACGTCGTTCACGCGCACGTGCACCGTGGCCCTGTGGGAAGGGAAAAGGTGAAATGCGGATTGTGTACGAGAAATATAAACAGAGAGAATTCCGATCCAGGGGATTCAGACTTTGTAGAAATACATAAAATATGTATTGAGAGAAGCAGCTGACAAATTATTGAGTACTGAGTCACTCGTACTTGTGCGATTTCTTGCTGTTGGTACCATCGGGACCCTCTCCGCAATCGTAGGCCTGGATAGTAAAGCTGTGCTCCCTCTGGCTCTCGCAGTCCAGTGGCTCTTTGGAGCGAACGAGACCCTCGCCAGTGGAGCGGTCCAACACCACGGCCTCGAACTGAGCCGAACCTGAACCTCCTGCTCCGTTGTGCACTCGGAACCCGCAGATCTCACCTAAAAAAGAAAGAGTGAGTGTGTGAAAGTCTGCTAATAAAAGAGAATTGAAAGCGGCAAAGGAAAGAACGATTGGAAGTGGAAATTAAATCTGGGTGCGGTAACAAGGAAGAAGGGCTGCACGATTTGGGAAAAATGTCATGTTGTGATTATTGTGGTCAATCCCACGATTTGCGATTATAAATGGTGTCATTTGCATTAATGTAAAAATAAATTTTCCCTAGAACAGCAGAATTAAATAAAACATTAAATAGAAATATATCGATTTTCACAAAAATAAAATATTATAATTATTATATACGCAAAAATGAACAGGTAGAAGATTTAAACATAGACCCCCCCATTATAATTCATAACATTCTGATCAATACTATAAGTGAAACCACCTCCAGAAGCCTACAGGGCTCAGTCGCGCATGAACGAGCCCTCTGAGGATGCTGGGTCAGCGTGTGGAGAGAGCAGGCCAGACACGCCTGATCCTACCGTAATTTTATGCAATTTGTGTAACCACTGGTGTGTAATTACTTCCTGCTGCACTAAACCAGCAGCCCTTTACTCAAAACTGCCCTGTGTTAAATCAACAATTATGTTGTTTATAAACTCACCCTGTGTTGTGTATACAAGTAATGATAGTGAAGAAGCAGCAGGTGTAGTTATATTAGTTTTATAAAAGACGCTTCTGAACGGGCATCATGGTGGTGCAACATGTAGCACTGCTGCCACACATAGCAGTCTCCGAGAGTGGGTATGTGTCTGATTCAATCTTACAGATAAGGGTTACCGAGCTGACGGGTCCTGCTTACAAAGCTGGCACTTAAATATTATAAAGCTGACATTCAAATATTACAGAGGTGTCAATTATGGGTTACAGAGCTGATTGTTAAGGGTTAAAGACGGTCAATATTAATGAGCTGATAGTTGAATATTAAAAAGCTGACAGTTAAGAGGTACCAAGCTGCCAATTAAGTTTAAATTATATTTTACAGAGCTTATGGTTACAGGGATAACGGTTACGGGTTAGAGAATGGCTCTATGATGATGGGGATAACTATTCAGACAGTTCAGGGTTACAGGGATGATGGTTTAGGATTACATGAATAATGGTTCAGAAGGTTCAGGATTACAGAGATGATAGTTCAGGATTACAGAGATGACGGTTCAGGGTTATAGGAATGATGGTTCAGGGTTACAGAGATGATGGTTCAGGGTTACAGAGATGATGATTCAGGGTTACAGGATGATGGTTCAGGGTTACAGAGATGATGGTTCAGGGTTACAGGATGATGGTTCAGGGTTATAGGATGATGGTTCAGATGGTTCAGGGTTACAGAGATTATGGTTCAGGGTTATAGGGATGATGGTTCAGGGTTATAGGATGATGGTTCAGGGTTACAGAGATGATGATTCAGGGTTACAGGGATGATGGTTCAGGTTACAGAGATGATGATTCAGGGTTACAGGGATGATGGTTCAGGGTTACAGAGATGGTGGTTCAGGATTACAGGGATGATGGTTCAGGGTTATAGGGATGACGGTTCAGGTTTACAGAAATTATGGTTCAGGGTTACAGAGATGACGGTTCAGGTTATAGGGATGATGGTTCAGGGTTACAGAGATGATGGTTCAGGGTTACAGGATTACGGTTCAGGGTTATAGGGATGATGGTTTAGAGTTACAGAGATGATGGTTCAGGTTACAGAGATGATGGTTCAGGGTTACAGGGATTACGGTTCAGGGTTATAGGGATGATGGTTCAGATGGTTCAGGGTTACAGAGATTATGGTTCAGGGTTATAGGGATGATGGTTCAGGGTTATAGGGATGATGGTTCAGGGTTATAGGGATGATGGTTCAGGGTTTCAGAGATGACAGGTCAGGGTTATAGGGATGGCGGTTCAGGGTTATAGGGATGATGGTTCAGGGTTATAGGGATGATGGTTCAGGGTTACAGAGATGACGGTTCAGGGTTACAGAGATGACGGTTAAATGTTACAGACCTACTTGTTTAATATCACAGAACTGATGGTTAAGGCTTACAGGGTGGGTTAAAATGACAAAGGTATGAGTTATCAAGCTGAATAAGAGTTACATCAAGCTAAGAGTTAAGTGTTACAGAGCTGACAGTTATTGATTATCATTTAAATTATGCTTAACAGTTACAGAGTTTACTATAATGCGCTTGTGTTCAGTACCTGCATAGTGAAGAGGTGCATCTTTATCCAGGGCAAACAGAGGGGGGTTCAGTAGAACAGTGTTGTCGTTCTCCATTACAATGCCCTGATACTCGGTCTCGATCCATGGTTTGTGTTTATTGGCTAAGAAGAGTGAAGACAAGGGAAAGTGCAAGAGCATTTAGAATGTTCTGCATTATGAGATACTTTCTTAACAATTAAACACATAACAGGGCTCATATACATACAGGCTCATAGGCATGAGTAAGTCTTTGCATCACACACATATACAAATATTTACCCGAATACATACAGTACAGACACACACATGCACACATGCAACTAACCTTTACACATAGCGATAAACAAAATGAAACACAGACACAGGAATTGCTCGCTTATCTCACAGAATATCACTGAAACCCACTGAACATCTCACTGTGATTTCGCTCTGAGAAGCACTCGAGCACACGCATCAATCTGCACCAACGCTCTACTACACCTGCAGCTGAAAGTGTGCAAAGGCACATGTCCTATAAAACCCATACAGGCGAATGCCAGACCGAAAATGGAAAATTCTCTTGCCTGAGGTACTGCATACAAATCGCTCCCTTCGCTAATATTCTCTGAGACCAAAAAAATACATTTAACTGTGTTAGAATGGGAAGGATTCATGAACCAGATTTGCATTGCTGAAATACAATTTTCAAGATGGCAGCACATACAGCATAATCAGAACCCATATTCTGCATATTCGCAGCATGATTTAGCATTCTAGCTCCTCCAGGAGAGAGGGAGGATTTATCATGTGCGGCGGCTGACCGCTCCATCGTGTTTCAACTTGATGGGCTTTTTTCCTTGCCTCACACTCTGTCGTTCATCCTCGCAGCTTTAATCTGAGCATCATGTTTCTGGATTACTCTACCGATGTGAGATTGAGACTCGAACATCCATCTGCTCTCGTGCACGCTGGCTCACTTCACCACTCCCTACACCCATCTTCCAATAGTTTCTTTATTTTTTTTCGAAAAATGCTGCAGCCCTTTTAAACTTGTATTCTGTCCCTGTCTTTTATATCTTTTGCAGCCAGTCAACACTGTAAATCAAAACTCTGTTTGCCTATGATTCATTTCAGTTGTCAATCCATCCATCCATTTTGAATCTCTAGTAGCGGTATCTTTTACTATCACTAATCGACTGGCCTGCTCATTACCGTGTGTTCGCAGCACATGGAACATCAAGATAGGCCATTTAAAACAGATATGATGAACGTGATTCATTCAAGGGGTCAAGGGCTGGCACGCAACGCCACATTTTCAAGGATTCGCGTTCGCACAACCCTCTTGTCCATTGTGTTGCCGTTCTCCAGGACAGCTGTCATTTATTCACATTGCTCATAATCGACATGCAAAAGGATGTTGGTCACTGACCTTTGTTGCCATGGGCAACGGCAGTCAAGCAAAAGAGGAGAAAGGAGAGGAAACTCATTCCGGCCATCTGAGGGAGGAAGGGAGAGGAAGAAGGGAGGGGACATGGAAGAAGACATGCATTAAACTGACATGAAGCAGAGAAATCTAAAGGCAGAAGCATGGACAGAGGAGCGCAAGTACAGAGAGGCACACACACATCCGCGTCGCTATCGCACGCCAGGGTCTCGTCCTCGTCAAAACGTCCATTTTATTAGCACTCAGTTACCAGCTTTAAATAAAGTAGCAAGATCGATTGCTCAACACCAGCACGATGCTGGGGATCTGTCAGGTTCCTCCATCTAGGCCTGATCCACTAACAAATGTCTCACAAACTTTGCATATTAAAGATGAAGTTAGGAGGGTTGAAGTGATCGGTCATTAATAGCAGCTTATAATGCGTAAGTGATGAGTAAATCGAAGACTATGTTAAACACAGGTGCTGCATGTGTGCAGTGTTTAGTACTGTATCATCCAAGTACTGTAGAGAACATCATATTATATATAAGGAATTGAGCTTAACCTTTTATTCTTTATCTTTATCTCTCACAGAGCCACATCTGAACCTTTATATTATGCTGTAAATGGAAGAATGATGTTGAAACAGGATGAACACATCCCCAGTGTCCAACTCGAACCGCTCGTTATTTAGTACCATTAAATACTATGCGGTTTTGGACGAGGCCGAAAGCTGAAACTGGCCATTTTGTGCGTCGTGTACGACCAAAAAAAACATCTTCCAGGTGATGCCAGAATGATTGGTGTATAATAATTGTTTCAAGGTTAATGCACGCTATTAATACCTGAACGCAAACGCGACATTCCGCAAGCTCTGCAAAAATGTGTATCGTTTCTAATGTTACATCTGCGACATTTACTCATCGATTTGCAACTCCGAAGCGCATCCCAAAGCCACGTACCGCCCGCACGACACTGTGTCCCCGAAAAGAAAGAAAAGAAAAGAAAAAAAAAATATATATATATATTGTGTTTTTATTTATATATTATATTTATATATATTTATATATATATTATATATCTGTTATTAGAAAATGAGAGAAGATGCGACGTTACCGTGAGGTGCGAGTTGGTACCCGAGACAGCCTCCTCCTCAGCCTCTCCGTCACACACTAACACACACCCTCACACACACACACACACACACACACACACACACACCCAGGCTAACAGGTGCGGACACACCGACCTCCTACAGTCTCAGGATTGTTCCCTGAACCCTCAACTACTGGAGTGAAATTGGGACCTTAATTGAAGCACGTGATTATTTCCGGGGTCTTTAATTTCCGTGGGGTTCAGTACGAGAAAAAGACAGAAAATTGACTCGGAGTGATATAAGAACGCCGACGCCCCGCCCCTCCCACTAGAGTTATTTCTAAGCCACGCCCACACTGCGTCTCTCTCTCTCTCTCTCTCTCTCTCTCTCTCTCTCTCTCTCTCTCTCTCATCCGGGAGGATTTCACCTCCTCCTTTCCATTATCATCCCCATCGCCAATTTCCCTCTTCTACGTCTTCTTCTTCTTCTTCTTCCTCCTCCTCCTCCACTTCTCCTCCTCCATGATTGACAGCTGAAGATTCTCCCTGGCCCCGCCTCCTTCATTTCCGTCTTCCGACACCATTAAGCTAGACTGCAAAATGACGTCATAGCTCATAGGGTCCTACGCTAGAGACAAGGGCTGTGCTCCAAACAGCAATCTAACGCACTTATGAGTGTACGGCAGAAGTGTTTTTATTATTATTATTATTATTATTATTATTATTATTATTACGGTATTTATTACTGTACTATGCAGTTGCGTACGGAGACTTTTAAACCAGTTTGTGTTTTTCCACTTTCAAATTGTCTCAAGGTTACACACACACACACACACACGTTTGTTTGTTTTTTCTCGTTTCTTATACACCTGGAGAGCTGCTTATCAGCATTTTATGAATACACTCAAAAGTGCAGGAGTAAGATTGGGAAACCTGTATCTTATTGGTAGGACTTGACCCCTGAATATTTTATAAAGCCACCTAAAAAGAATTACAGTTATAGAAAAAAAAGAAAGGACACCCTCATTCAATATTAAGTCTTTATTGATCAGAGCCTAAATAACATTTTATATCACCGACATCTATAGAATCAAAGTTTTCCTCTTTAAGTAACTTAAAATTCAGAAACCATTCCTGTTTCTACAATAATTAAAACAGAGCAATTAGAAACCAAATGTTGCTTATGAAAGTTAGTTAAACACAGAGAAATGTGATTAAGCTTAATAAAAGCAAAACATACGATGCTTCATGTGTGTCAACATCATTGCTTAAGGAAAAAAACCTGACCTTCAGGAAGCATTCGTTGTTGCTTATGTATATAGGAAGGGTTATAAGGCCGTTTCCAATAAATTTGAAATTTATCATTCGAAAGTGATAGGGATGTTTTTTTCTTCTTCCCCCCAGTCGATTCAGTGCAGGGTCATTTTAATAGATATATTAAATATACCAAAAGATACATCATGCCCCTGTAAGCATATTAAATGTTTATGTTCATGATATTGCAATCAGAAAAAGACAGAACAAGTAACATTTTTTATGGAAAGGTGGCAGCTAGGTAAAAAAAATACATTTAGACCTCAGTCCCATTGATATGTTGAGGTGGGAACAATTGCCTTCCAATATCAATGAACTGATGTTTAAACTCGTACAAAAAAAGGTTACATGCTACTGAAAATGAATGCACCCTATAATTCAGTCACCTAGCTTCTGAATACTGGTGTACTTTCAGGGGAAAAAAAGGATATATTAAAATCTGTTGTTTTTTTTAATTTTTGTCACCTGAGGTTATTTTTTTGTAGAAGTTGTAGAAAAATCCACTCACATGTAGGGTGTACATTCTTTTTTTTTTTTTTTTACCCACAACTGTGAATCTCCTCCAAGTCAATAATGAAAGAACCGCACATTGCACAGATGTCTGTTTTTGATCAAATCCAGCATTTTTAATGACCATTGCAAAAGAAATGGCTCATTTACAATTATTTTTTGCACATTAGATAACAATAAGGCAAAATTAGTTAGCTGAACAACATTGGTAAAATGTTGAACAAGTATAAATATTAAAACCCCAAAGCTACAGTGAATCACCACTTTTTCATTTTGTGGTGAGAGCAGAAAAAGTTCCTTCACTGCAGTTTAGTCTGCCAAGTAATTATTATTTTAAGTAATACAAAAAAACAACAACAAAAAAAAAAAAATCATTTTGGCAATAGTGTAATTTCTTTTAAATATGGGATTTCCTGTGCTGAGACTGGGGTGCACAAGTATTTGAGAAAGAGTGAAAAAGTCGACAATAGTGATCACATTCATTGTTGTGGACTGTGTTTTTTTTTTCTTTTGTGAAAAAGCTACAAAAATTACAAAACCGTTAACCCATTCTAAAATTGGTAAAAATATTGTGAAAAATCTGTTAAATTAGAAATGAAACAATAATACTCATTTGCACTGCAAGGCATATCTGAGTTTCACTGCACATTCTGTCTTTTATATTTTACAGTGTTTTCTGTAAATCTGACCAGAGGCTGCAGATTTTGGGAAAAAAAAAACTAAGCAAACATAAAATAAACCCCCCCAAACAAAGTCCATGAAAGTAGTCAGTCTTCAGACCTCAACTCCCGCGACTGGGTGTTTGGTTTAACTGGAAATGACATCATCAGCGGGTGCCAGTGCGATGCTCCAAACGGAGAGCTATGAATACTGTGGCTGAAAAAAAAACAGCTGTACGAATAGTTATTAATTATCCCCCACCTATCTTAAATCTCTCATAACAAAATAAAAAAGTCCCCTCACATGTCGAACCACCTGCCACATTTAAGCAAAATAATAAAAAAAGAGAGAGCATTATCGTATCCTTTTTTTCTTTATCCTAACTGATGCTTCTTCATCTCCTTCTTCAAAAAAATACAACATAAAAAACAATTGTTTGTACAGATTTATGCATGTGTGTATATATTTATAATATATAGTTAAAGGCCTTAAAATATTTTCCAATCATTCACAGTTCCCTTCAGGTAGATTACAGAGGACCAGACAGCGAAACCTGTAAAAAAACAAAACAAAAGAAATGACTTTAGAAGAAGAAACACAAAGCATTAGAAGGACAGGAATGCTTACACTTTGAAATATGAACAAGTAAATTTAGCTTTTTCTCCAATGATCAAATCTTAATAGGTTATACATACTTTTTTTTCATTTTGTTATCAAATGATGATGTAAAAGGAACAAGAAGCTCCACAGTTTATGTGAAGTAACAAATGAAACATGCAGCTAATTTATTTAGCACCAAGATCAATTGAGACTCTCTGTGGTGAAACCAGTTGATATTTAAATGTAATCGTTGCCAAATCATGGCATTCCTTTCACTGTTTTCCAAGGTTGTAAGAGTGAAGATGAGCTGTTTTTTTCCCTCAAGCTTCCTCGCTTCATAGCTGCCATAGCAACACCTAGCGATGCTGACCGAGACAGTCCTTTTCCACGATTCTCACATTTATTATTAAAGTACCCTGCGGCTGCCCATGGCATTCTTTTTCCAGATAAAACGAGTGTACTTTAACTTCTCATGTTATTAAACTTATTCGTCCGTTCGACTTCTGCATGATGTCTAGTTGAGGCATGGGACTAAAATTTGTTTGCCACCAATATTATGGTCACCCTAATAAGTATGTTACATGCAATTTTCGTTTAATTCTTGATTCTATTTTGTATACATACATATATATATATATATATATACACACACAAAAGTGAGTACACCCCTCACATTTCAGCAACCATTTTAGTATATATTCTCAAGGGACAATACTATAGAAATTAAACTGGCAATTATCTGCTTGACAGACCAACAAATGTGTGTATCTTGTTTTAAAGCAGTTAAAATGCGGTGCTTTAAATACAATTCTCTCATACTGACCACTGGATGTTCAACATGAAACCTCATGGCAAAGACTCTCTGAGGATTTGAGAATTAGAATTGTTGCTCTCCACAAAGATGCTAAGGCTACAAGAAGATCTGTAAGACCCTGAATCTGAGTTACAGTAAAGTGGCCAGGGTCATACAGAGGTTTTCCAAGATGGGCTCCACTCAGAACAGACCTTGTAAGGGTCCATTAAAGATGCTGTGCCTCAGGTGCTGAAGCTGCTTCAAAACACAGATGATTAAGTGATGCAGCATTGCTTTAGAGCTTGCAGAAGCGGAAGGTCCGCTTTTTAGTGATCGGACCATACAGTGCACACTGCGACAAGTTAGTCTGCAGAGACGTCATCCCAGAAAAAAGATTCTTCTCTTCTTTGCTTACATGAAAGCCTGCAAACAGTTTGCTGATGACAACCTGTCAAAGAGCATTAATCACTTGAACTATGTCATATGGTGTCTATCATGTGTGGTGACGCCCCGGTGAGGAGCACTAAGAAAATTGTGTTTTGCTTACAGTCAACCATGGTGGTGGTAGCAGCATGGTCTGGGGCTGCATGGTGGTACTGGGTTACTGCTGGTACTGGGTTACTGAGGGTTGCATGGATTCCAACATGCACTGTGACATTCTGAAGCAGAACATGATGCCCTCCCTTCAGAAACTCTGCTTTCCAACATAATAACGACCCCAAACACACCGCCAAGATGACAACTGCCTTTCTTAAGGTAAATGTGATGGAATGACCAAGTACCTCTCTAGACCTTAACCCTATTGAGCACCTCTTGGGTGCTCAAGCGGAAGGTGGAGAAGCGCCATGTGTCTAACATCCAGCAGCTCCGTGATGTCATTATGGAGGAGTGGAAGAGGGTCCCAACATTAACATGTGCAGCTCTGGTGAATTCCATACCCAGGAGGATTTAGGCAGTGCTGGATAATCATGGTGCTCACAACGAAACGACACTTTGGACACAATTTGGACATGTTAACTGTTAGGGTGTACTCACTTTTGTTGCCAGTTATTTAGACAATAATGGCTGCATGTTGAGTTATTTTTAAAGGACAGTAAATCTATACTGCAATACAAACTGTACATTGACTACTCTAAAATATATCCAAGTTTCATTTCTATTGTACTGTTTCTTGAAAACATAATAAAATGGTTGTGAGGGGTGTGGGGGTGTGCTCACTTGTGTGAGATACTGTGCATATATATATATATATATATATATATATATATATATATATATATATATATATATATATATATATATATATATATATATAAATAAAAAAGCATTTAATAATTTCTGCTATTGCTTTATCTAACTTCCTCTTATTTCCTCCCAAAATCCTACCACCTCTTCACTTTTGTTTACACCTGCTAAAGGCTTTCCGTACAACCACATGTTCAGGCCACTATGTTAGGATTTGAAGAATAAAGTGCTGGAATTAAGCTGTCAGTATGAGCGTGTGACGGATGTGACAGGGGTGAGAAGAGAGAAGAGAGAAGCAGTTCACTACGCACTTTTAAAAACATCTCCATCTCAGCTAACAACACCCTGCCATTTCCCTGTATTTTGTCTTTTGTGTAACATTATACAGAAATAGTATGATAGTATAATGCCACCAAGTCTTCCACGGTCCTCAGGCTGATGTGTGATGACAAGCTGTAGTTTTCTTTTAGAATGTACGCCCACAGTGCTGACCTTTTTTTATACTACAGGATTCTCTTTTTTTATTCGCAAAAGTGTTTTGTAAAATCCCCCTAAAATCACAGCGGGTTTGTTTTTAATTTGGGGTACACATCAAAGGATGAAATGACTGAAGACAATTAAGTGCTAACTGAACATAAGGGAAATTTTTTTTTTTTTTTTTTGGAGGGGGGAATTGGATGTGACCAGAGTAGATGTTTAACATTGCAGTATGATGCAGGCCTGATGTTCTATCTTTTACCTAGACTACCTTTCAACTGCTTTAAAGGTTAAAGGCATATGTGATGGAAGCATAGGATCCAAGAGATATTACTACAGTACTATTTGAATGATGAATCATATGCAGTGTACTTTTAGGCCATTTCCTTCTTTGAAGAAACAAAAAAACTATATATTTTATTTATATTTATTATATATTATATATATATATATATATATATATATATATATATATATATATATATATATATATATATATATATATATATATATATATATACACACACACTATATTGTCAAAAGTATTGGGTCACCTGGTCATAAGTACGGTATGTGAATTTTGAGCATTGCATTCCACATTTAATTTAAATTTGCCCTTATAAAACCCTCCACTCTTCTGGGAAGATGTTCCACTAGATTTTGGAGTGTGCTTATGGATATTTGTGTTCATCATCCACAAGGGTGTTACTAAAGGCAGGTACTGATATAGGTGAGGAGATCTGGGGTGAAGTCAGCGTTTCAATTCATCCTAAAGGTGTTCAGTAGGGATGAGATCAGAGCTCTATAGCAGGCCACTTAAGATCTTCCTCTCCAAACCATGTAAACCAGGTCTTTAAGAAGCTCACTTTGCGCACGGGGGCATCGCCATGCTGGAGAAGGTTTGGGTTTCCAAGTTTAAGTGAATGCGCAATTTTATTAGAGCGCATCTAAAGACGTCCTGTACAATTGAGTGCCTTCAGTTTTGTGGTAACAGTTTGAAAAAGGAAGGAATATATATATATATATATAAATAAAATACAGTTAAGGTCAGCCAATGACCAGCCAAAACTCCTATGACTAATAGCAAGGTTTAGATATAGTTTGATGATTAAATAAAATATTTTGCCATATGAAATTATGTTATATGTGATTAAATCAAAAAATCTTCACCACAAGATATTTTGGAATGGCCATGGTGTAAATCATGTATGAAGTAGCCAAAGTTACAAGGCTACACCATGGACAAAACTATGTTGATGCCTCAGTAGTGAACATCCTGTTCTCAAACCATAAGCATTAATATTGATTTGTTTCCTCTTTGCAGTTGTTATAAGCTTCAGTCTTCTGGGAAGCCTTTCCATTAGATTTTAATCTTTGGCTATGAGGATTAGAGTTCATTCAGCTACAAGAGTTTCTGATGTTCGTGAGAAGGTCTGGTGTGCAGCAGTCATTGTAATTTATACTAAAGGTGTTCTGTGGGGTTAAGGAGATCAGGGCTCTGAGTTCAGAGTTTATCAAAGACCCACACATGGCTATGAAGGGCAGGCGTCTACATACTTTGGGTCATGTAGCCTATAGACTCGATAGATTACGATAGTATTCATGCTTTGTGATTCGCTATACGTGTATAGGGTCTAAAAGAAATATTTTAGCAAGATCTAGCATCTAGGGTAATCCTGTAACACATCTGAGTGAACAAATAAAAAGCAGAAGATGGATCCACACCAATGGCACTGACCAGAATGACTCCTCCACCCCACCATGTCATGTGCTTTTATACCTCCAAATCCTTTGAAATATACTTTAAACCGAAAAGGAAAACATAAAGAAATGATCTGAAACATCCGACCTTGACCTGGTGTGAACTTGCCATTTTTCTGGATCGATTCAAAAATGTTTAATTGTTTAATCTAATTTGGGATATCATGCTAAAATCATCTCAGACGGACACACTTTGTATGCACAGAATATAAAGAAAAAATATTACTATTCAATTAATTAATATTAAATTTATAATAATTAAATAATAATAATATGAAATAAATCAAAATTAATATTATTTAAACTTTACCCATTTCTGTCTAGTTTTCCTTCTTGTCGCTCTTTGCTTTTTGAGGCACCAGTGCCTTACGAAGGAAAGGTAGGGTGAGGAAGGCCATGAAGAAAAAGAGGTGACCACAAAAATACACTGATGAATAAACCTGAAAAAGAAAACCGCTAATTAACAAGGAATCACACTATAACAAACAAACAAACAACTGAACAAAGAAACAGCAAAACAAACAGTAACATCTAGAACACAATGCTATACCAGAAATGACCCATTTTCAATCAGATCTGATAGAAAACATTATTAGTGACTCAATTAATTTAATCAGCCGAAAGGCAGAAAAGGAAACAAGGAAGAAAGGAAAGAAGGAAACAAGAAAAGAAAGAACAACCATGCATTCACGCTACATCCTACAAGCATCAGTTAATCTGCCTCTCATCACATGACAGCGACCAACCATTAAATGTTAAACAGCTAAAAACTCTTTTCCTCTGTTATTATTATTATTTCTTACATTTGGGGTCATTCTGGTACATTAATATAGTGACTCATTTTACAAATATTTCAGAGTAGATTTTAAATATTTAAATGTAAACATTACATCGAAGTAAGAAATGAGTCACCAAACATAACAATGGCCACAAGTTTTCAGAAATTAATTACATTTTTTTACATTTGGCAACCCATATTAGGAGTGTGAATTCTAACACAAGTTTCCTCCAAGTCGCATGATGCAAACTACTGCATCTTGTCGAACTCCACACACATCAGTGGTTTTGTTGTTGTTCCGAATAATCAAGCGTGAGTAATTACATTTCCCCACTCAGACAGACTCTGGCCTCATCAGGATTCAGACCCTTGTGGCTTTTAAGCTTTTATGTGAATGCCGTTCTGACAGATAGATTTAATCATATGCTTTAACCAATGCTTCAGTGCACACACACCTTCAGCCACTTGTCGTAAGTGAAGAGGCAGAATGCTGCTAGCGGGTAGCCCATGAAGAGCCAGTGGATGAACTGTTGCACTATGTATATAAGAGGATAAAGAGAGCTGTTTGCGATGGCCGTCAGCTTCGGGCTGTCATTCACGATCGCCTGCGCCTGAGGGAACATGATAAAGCAGCAATGTGAATACATGTCTTGCAAGAGTTCCTTATCAGTGTGCAAGTCGACATGAACCGCAGGATTCAATTAACTCGGAGTGTACGGAGCTGAAATGAGAACACAATGATAACTGAGAAAAGGCTGCAGCTTATTTTAAATGATCGAGTATTCCACTAATTATCCCATCGATCAATCGGATACAAAGTACTAAACATACAAGAGGAAATAAGACGGCTCTCTTAAAATGAACAAGTCATTCGTTTCCTTTTTAGAAACATGAACGTTTTTATTGCTGAAATCGCCTACAATATTACCTGTGAAAACTAAACCTGTTTAGTGCGTTTAGATGCCATATTACATGAAAATGCAAACACAAATATATAAATCAAGATCATAAAAATCTATTTTAATATTCTTTCAAAATCAGTAGCTGCACTGTACTGTGTTTTCTTTATATTTTAGTTTGAAATGATCCCAAACTTTGAAAACCTAATCGTTTTCTTAGGCCTGAATCTTCTCCTCTCCCCTCGCTGTTTTCTTCACGTTCCTCCATTTTTCATTCTGCAGCATCTTCTGTGTTTAACTGTCCAGAGCACTCCAGAGTATAGCGGGTTGTGCGTCAGTAATAATAGTCCGTGGGGAAACACAGTGCTGCGTGTGTAGTTAAATGGTCTAACCCAGGGGTGGCCAACCCACGGCTCTTTGCCTGGTTTCATTCGGCTCTTACGTTCATATCGATGTTTGTGTTTGTGTTTTTTTTTTTTTTATGTGCGTGTTCGCTTCACTTGAGTTCAATACGGTATTTTTAAGATTGAAATGATCTTGCCCCTACTGGAAAACTTTGCGGTATTTTATAAAATACCGTAATGAACTCAAGCGAAGCGAACACGCACATAAAAAAAAAAAACACAAACTTCCATATGCAAATTGTTTACTTAATTTTTAAATAAACAATTTGTTTCAAGTTCGCTCTCAAAATGGCAGGAAAAAATGCACAGCAAAAGAAAAATATGAAGATGAACACAGGACGTTTTACGTTTTTTGTTGAACGTAATGGCAAGTCATTCTGCCTTATGTCAGGCGTCATTAGAGCATTTCAAATCTTCAGCGCCACTTCAGCTCACTCCATGCTAACATCGACCAGGAATTTCCAAAAGTGACTGAACTTCACAAACACAAGTTGGTCACTTTGGGAAAACTGTATCTGCTTTTCTGCCTGACTTTTCAAAGATTTAGCTTTAAATTTGGCTTGGAACATTGCACGGGCTAAAAATCCAATCAATGAAGGGGAGTTTGTTAAATAATGCCTCAGTGACGTTGTTGAAATCTTATCTTCTGAAAACGACAAACTAAAATGCATTGTATCAGATGTCCAACTGTCCCTCCACACCCTTCACACAGAATATCGGACATTAACACGGTTATTAAATCACAGTTGCACTCTGACCTGGAATGCCAGAAGTCCCACTAAGCAACATGCATAGTAAAAGAAAAACGCCAATATAAATTATTATATTTTTGATTGTGTACTTGGTTGAACTGAGAGTCTGTGTGTGTGAGACAGTCAGTGTGTGTGTGTGTATAAGAGAAAGGGATGGGTGATGTTCATGTGTGCCCATGTGTATGATGTGGCTCTTTACGGTAACACAGTCAAAAATGTGGCTCTTGGTCTCTGACTGGTTGGCCACCACTGGTCTAAACGAAGCATTTTTTTGTATTCGAATTATTCAAGCTACTCGAGGAATCGTTCCAGCCCTAAACTGAGACTTATGCAGTACCTAATTGAGATGCGTTTCACTTATACCTTACAGCACAGTGAAACACTTTCTTGGCATAAAAGCGTAGGGTCGGCCATGCTAAAGCAACCCTGGAGCAGAGACCGTTAAGGACCATGTTTAAGGGCCCAACAGTGGCAGCTTGACTGTGCTTGGGCTTGAACCGCTGACCTTCCAATCAGTAACCTACAGCCTTAACCGTTAAGCTACATTTTCCCTAAAGTGGTAACAACCTTGAGATCATAATATACTTCTCTATAATGAACTGATTTGCTTTAAATAACCACTTAGTTACCCGCTTCTCCACATTGACAATAATGAACTCCAAGGAAAAGCAGAGCAGATAGCCGGAGTGCAGGCCGTGCCAGATCGCCAGGAAAAACAATGTGGCCATCTGCGATGCCATCTTATTCCCCAAAAACTTCAGCCTCTTAAAAATGTGCCTGCACAGTAACAACAGACAAAGAGGAAAAATCCAGGGTCAAATAGAGATATACTATTAACACCAGTCTTTCTATGATTGTTACATTTACTGTATACCTGGCCACCCATGCGTTGGTGTTAATGTTGAAGGAGTTGATGGTGCCTGTGAAAAGCGGCGTGGTCTCGAATATCCACACTCTCATATTGGCACAGGCATCCCATTTGGGCTGTCCGTCATCACCGTGACCGCTGTAGCCGAGCCCAGAGAGGATACATACGCCCTCCTGCATTACAGAACAATTACAGAGGCAAGAACAGCACCTTTAAAATCTGTTCCGATAGAATGCACAACTGAACATCACAGCAGCTTTATTATGACTGGGACTGTCTGTTCTGTTCATTCATAAAGCCTCCTTTCTCTGACATGCACACTATAGGACACAACTTTTTAGCTACTAGGTGCTATTACTTAGAAAGTGAAGCAAAGTATATGCTCGGTATTTATTCCTTTTCTAGGTGAAATATTACCATTTTGTGTTTTTACAGTAATTCTGCCAATAGGCACTAGTTTGCCACATTACTTTCATCGCATGCTGATGTTCTGTTGCATCACATTGTACACAAAAACACACTACTAAACAAACTTCAACTGAAACATCCCATTGTTAGCATGACAACGTGTAGCAATAGGATCCTAAGTGATACGCTAGCTCTGATATTACAGTGCTAACTAGCTAAAAAGTCTATAGAAATATTTACATGTATGAATGAGATTCACTCCAACAATGACAAATAGGAAGAAACGGTCATGCAGAGGTCGAGAAGTACTGTATGTTTGGTTCAGTGATAATCTTACAAAAGCACTAGCAAAAATAATAATTAAAAAGAAAGAAAAAAGTAATTAACAAACTGACTGAACGTTGAGCAGCTTCAAACGGTAAATGTTCTGAAAAAGTAGGACCAGGTAAATTTTTTGGGGTTTTTTTTCCCATGTACATTTTGTTTGCCATGTTGAGCTGCACTGAAGCTAATTTCTCGGACAGCTAGCTACTAGCGTTCTAACTGCTATAAGTTAGTCGTAGCTGATGTTTACAGACATAAAAAATACTGTTTTTTATACTGGAAACGCACTTTCAATTGAGTCGAGAACTTTAACCCACATATATGGCAACCAGACGAACAAGTTGTTCCTCACAAACTTGTTTTTTTACATAAATACTACATGTAAAAACCCAGGGTTTGTATGCGCTTTGAATAGACTTACAGTTATTAGCCAGCAGGTCACATATTTGTACAGGTTTACTTTAGCCCATAGCAGCATATACACACACCTGTACCAAAACGGCTGAGCCTGCACAACACATTCAAGATTATTTAGTTATTATAACATTATAATACACATGATAATGATTAAATAGAAAAAAATACAAATAATTTGACAAGTTACTGACCTCATATTCATCTGAAAGGAAATAGCTGTCTGGGTAATAGGGTCCAAATATTGTGAAGATAATCAAGAAGAAGGAACCCAAACAAAAGCGCTTTAGTGCAGGGACAATACTAGAAGAGAGACACAGGGATTTGTTCAGCACTACAGTAAAAATGGAAGTTTTTGGAGCAGCATTTCATTTCATTACTGCTGACTACGGTCTTATAATAACCGAGCCAAAGACACATCGGTGTGAGCCCACCTGTTGGGCACCTGGCCAGGACAGTCGGTCATTTCTCGGGAAACCAGGCGCATGTAGTTGCGTAGAGTGAACTGAGGTCCCACCAGGAAGCCGCCATAGAAGTAGGAGAAACCGCAAACCTCCAAAAGAGACGGAGTGGTTTGAAGAGCTGCGGTCTTCTGCTCGGCGCTCAACTGAGACTGATGCACAGGGCAGGAAAGAGGAGATGGAAAAAGGCATGCTGTAAATATTTGAACAATTTTGAAAAAATCTGATATTTTATCAAAAAAGCAGGATATATTTTACTCCAGGGCTTCACATAGATGTCCATAAAGGCAAAAGAAGACTGAATATGTAACGACTATCAATTTCTTCAAATAATTTCATTCATTTGTATTACAGTATCCAGTTATCATAAATACTTATCCACAGCTCTATAGCAAGAACACGATCAATAACCTAATTTTAACAACTGAGAATAAAGTGGGATTGATCTAGAATATCTTATTAGTGTTGTTTTTTCATTTTCTTGTTCTATTGCCTCTCCGCAATGATTCTCACATTCTGTCACATTTATATTCACCTGAAAACTAATCACCAACACCTGTTCTCGAATCACACACACATCTGTATGCGATCACATGTCACGCTACATAAGAATCCATGGTTTTACCAGCCCTAAAAAAATGCAAAATAATGCTCACTCCTGACTACCCAGCCTTTATTGATTGTTTGCTATCCTGGTTTTTTGATCCCTGATTGTACCCAGTTTAAAGTCTTTGGATTTGCCCCCTTGAGGTGGTTTGCTCATCGGCTGAACTTTGCATGTGCTTGGATTACGATTTGGATTTGTTTGCTTGTTTGCTTGTTTGTATAAATCGCTTCCTGCATTTGCACCTGCTGCGACAGTTTGAAATTAATGACGGGAAACAATTTACTGCTGTTGGTTTATTGTATATGAATTTTATAATAAAAAATACAAAATAAATCAAACTATAATCGAGCTGTTTAATCTTTCTCTTAACCTTGAAATGCTGATTATCCACCCACATGCTGGATACCGTACAAGCCAAGACAAACCTAAATCATGACATAGTGGAACACAAGATAGTGACTATAACACGAAACAGAATCAACTGGAATAGAACATATCGAGAAAGAGAGAGACCAGTTGAAACATGAATGCATACAGGAGAAATCATTTGACTTACTGGTTCTTTCCCACCGTCATAGTAATCAAGTGACAAACCTATAACAAGAAAAAAGACACCGTCAAATCATTTGTGATTTGGAGTTAAGGGGAAGCAAGGAGAGCGTCTTAGTGCTAAACCTGTTGAATGTATAACCATATGTGATAAATGGCTCCAAAGCATTTATCACTGATTCTCAGAACAAAGATTAATATGCAGAGAGGGAATGTACCAATGAGTTTGAGTGTGAGGACACAGTGGGGCATGGTCCACTTGATATCATACTCGTCTGTAGCTGTGTAGTAATAACCTGTCAAGAGGTATGTCTGAGAGAGAGAGAGAGAGAGAGAGAGAGAGAGAGAGAGAGAGAGAGAGAGAGAGCGAGAGAAAGAAAGAAAGCAAGTC
The DNA here is from genome assembly GCF_014805685.1 of Silurus meridionalis. Classification (NCBI taxonomy): domain Eukaryota; kingdom Metazoa; phylum Chordata; class Actinopteri; order Siluriformes; family Siluridae; genus Silurus; species Silurus meridionalis. Next base: position 13,005,847 of record NC_060887.1, read on the forward strand.
ACTCATTGTTAGAGCAAGGACATTTTACACTAAAATTTGTCACTTTGAAACATGGTTTAATGTTCAATTCAGTCTACCTGGTCCTTTTTTGCTTCTGTATTTTTCTTAAAACATAACTCTGAATAAAGCTCAATAGTGCTTACTTTTAATCATAACTCAGCTATTAATTGTAACGCTGTCCATGTCTTTGACAAAGTGTGACTAAATATATTTTTCTTTACAACTTTCAACTGTCAGTTATTAGACATTTATGACAGAAATTAGACATTTGGCAGACTTGAAGGCACTGACGACAGCAAGTCTTAAACTTAGCTTTAGATAACATATTGGTGGCAATGTATGCATCTAATTCCGAAGGTGGCGGAGAGGCAACGCCAAGTAAAGTCCTAGCCTCTTAATTTGACATTGTTCCAGAACAAAGTTAAAATCTACATGCATACGGTTTGTCTCAGCTTTGCATCATTTCATAGTTATTTAATCTGCATTACTGGTAAACATCATATTTTTTTAAATCTTCAACCTGTGTACTACATCTTAGCCATAACTATTGCACCATAACTGTACTGATTTCATTTAATTTATTTGCTATTTACACTACTGGTTGGATGCTAACTGCATTTCATTAGCTCTGTTCTCATACTTTGACAGCGACAATAAAGTGGAACTTATCCTAACAACAGGATTCATCATTGAACATTATAATATCTTCAGGCAGATCAACTTAAAGTTAAAACTGTAATGAATTCAGAACCTGATGTTCATAAGCTTGTAAGTTCCGGTTTATATACTTATAAATTATTTTGGACTACATGGTATGCACTTAGGAAAAGGTAAATGATTTATAATCATGCTAGCGTGCACTTTTGAGTCTGGTTCCTCTCAAGGTTTCTTCTTCATGTCCTCTCAGGAAGTCTTGCCAAATTCATCAGTGGCTTTCTCATTGGGGATCAAATTTATAAGTGCAAAGTTACATTAGTATATTATACTGTACAGTGTACAGCAGTATTCTGTAGTGTGTTAATTATTTAACAAATTCAAGTACATGATTTATCAAAACAGAGCAATCTACACTACCCTAATATGTAAACTCTACAGTAAATGTATGTGGTAGCGGGTGCGAGAACTAGCAATGGTTCGTGAGTGGAGGGCGGAGCCAGACGCACGCCGTTATCCCAAAAAAACATGGAAAAAATGACGCGCTTTAACGCAGAGATAACTGAACTGTAATCACTGGCAAGAGTAAGGCATTTCACAAGGTGGGAGATGCCTACACCCTAGCTCCGTCCCAATGTATCATACAAAAGTTTTAATGCAGAGCGAAAATTTACATGTTTGTCGTAATGCTATCATCATCGAAAGATCGGAAAAAAAAAACCGCAAGTCAAACCATCGTAACTTGGGGACTACCTGTAATGCACTGTATATATTATGGGTGTAACGGTATAACGTATTCGTACCAACATTTTTTCTGTGCTGGTTCGGTACACGTGTACAAAGGAAAAAAAAATATTTATGTGCGGAACATAGTTACAATCCAAGTTCCTTCAGGAATGTATTAAGTGGTGGACCGAAAGCTTGTTTAGTCTCCACCTTGCACTTTGAGCACCTTTTTTTATTATTACTATTAAACTTCAAAACATACACAACAATGCCAGGGGTATAAAAAAGAAACTAGAGTTAGCGCAGTGTCACTGTGGCTACTCGCGCCGTACCAGAAATAAGATTTGTCTAAAGAATCTATAGTGCTAGCGTTAGCACTATAATACTTGAATTTCATTTTTATAAAATATTATAAAATATAATTTAATATATTATTTAACCAAGCAGGCATTTTTAGTTCAAATTGTTTTAAAAAATGTAAACTGTTAATGATCACCAATATTAATTATAAACTGCATTAATAAAAAAACAATAAGCAGTTTTATGTTTTGCGTTTATTCCCCCTAACCTATACATATCGAAAATAAACCGAACTCTGACTTAGAAACCGAGGTACATAAAAAAAACGTGAATTTTGTGAACAGTTAAACCCCTAGTATGTATGTATGTATGTATGTATGTATGTGTTGGCTGCTTAGTGACAGTGTCCATTGATAAAAACAAAAGAGATGTGCTTATCACAGTGTGCAGTCCCCATCCTAATCCAACACATCTACTCGGGATAATCAGTCTACACTCTTAACCAGGTCATCTCTGTTGTATTAGGCCTGGAACCAAATTCTGCAGGAATACGTGATCGCTGGCATGAGTTCTAAGACACATATGAAAGAAAAACGAGCTGTCGAAATTTGCAACCCAGAAACCACAGTGATGTAAATGCGTCTCACCATTTGGAATATAAAGCTGCTCAGGACACCAGTGATGCTCCTTCCCATGAGCCTCAGCAGCAGGAACTGGATGATTATGCATAATGCAGAGTGATACACCTGAGGGCCTAAGAGATATGCAGAGGGAAGGTGTGTTAGGGCAATGAGGTGTGAAAGGGCAGCTTCACTTAACACCTTATGAACACGCATGCATAACCATGCACGCAAAAAAACAGAGACAGAGCTAGAAGTGCAGGCACTAATTTGCCATCACACATATAACACAGAGTTTTCCATTCAGCTCTTTTGTCTAAAAGGTCTTGGAAATGTCTGCTGGGGTTTAGTCTAATAACGTAGTCATCCCCAGCCAGGGGCTCAGTGATAAAAGCTGATTTTCTTAAAATTCCCGGGAATCCGCCGTGGGATTGAATGTTCAGGAATGATAGGAATAACATTTTAAACTGTTTTCATTACGTTTTAAAACACTATTGGATTCAAGTGACATAGTGTCTAGATGAATGCACTAAGGTACCATAGGGGCTGCATCCAAAATTCGCAGAAGTCTTAGAACGTAAGTGTAGATAGATGGATTTTGAAAGTACGAATTTATAAAAAAAAAAAAATAATAATAAAAAATACAGGAATTCTGTAAAATGATCATTTTGGGGTTGAAAGTCAAATTTCTACATTAAAACTACACATATAGAAACGAATATGATGACAGGGGACACTCATGTAATACTCGTGAAGCCAAAGAAACAAAAGATCTCGCAAGATTCACCATTAACCATTACCAACACCCTGACCGGGCGAAAATAAAATGAATTTTAAAAATTCATTAATGAACAAGTATAAGGATCCAATTAATCTATTGAGAGAGCGTCTGCAGCTCTCTGCTTTTGGTGCACTAACAAAAAAACAGCCTTGCTCATTATAGTTTTGCTTTTCCATCACCTTTCGAGTTTTCACATGACTGTAGTCATGGACACACATGCACATTCACAATTTCCCTACGTCTGTGCTTCGTAAATCCGTTTGAAAACTGTGAAACCTTCGTGTGAAAACGCAGGCAGGCAGCGTTAAGAGTAAATGGAGGACAAATTAAAAAAAATAAAAAAAAATAAACGGCATTCAAAAACAACCAGGCAGAAAGTACACACACACACACACACACACACACACACACACACACACACACACACACACACACACACACACCTGCTGTTAAGCCCAGGGTTGCATTAAAACATAAAATAAGCACAGGTTAGTCAATAGTAAAATCATTTTACTCGAGCTGCACATTACTCAGTCTTAAGTCATGTCTCAAATCACACACTATGCAATCGGACTACGTACTTTGTACCAATCAGGTGCCAATCGTTTTTGTACGGGGTCGAGCACCCACAGTCGAAGGTATTTCGAATTTAGAAACAACATATTTACAACGTATTACCTAATGTCACCAAAAACTGGAGGGACCCTGTTCATCCTAATTACCCCACTGCTCTAAATAGTTGGGAAAATCTGTCAAACTGCAGAATATCCTAGTGTATTGGAAATCTGCATGCACTTGAAGACAAGGCTTTGTCTAAATGCTGTGCCAGCAAGGCCTTAATCCTTCCTGCTTGTGGGTTTTACTGCAAAGAGGAAATCATTACCACAAGGTTAGGACCTTTCACCTAATTCATTCCTTCCTTTCTGTCTGTATGCAAAAGATCATGGTTCTTTCACTTAATATAAGGAAACATAAACCGACTGAAATGTTCAATCAATTTAAGTAATGAACATCTGGCCAATCGCAGTCATATGACCTTGCTGAAAATCTCATTCCCGATTTAATTCCTTCTTTGCTGTTATAGAAACCTCCATTCTTCTGGGAGGGTCTCCACTAGATTTTAAGGCGTGACTGTGGGGGTTTGTGATCATTTAGCTACAAGAGATCAGGCACTGATGTTCGTGAAAAGTCCTGTTCCAGGTGTTCAGTGGCGTTGCGATCAGGACGCTCAAGTTTTTCCATTACCAAGTTGTCAAACCACTTGGCTTTGTGCTCTGGAGCATTGTCCTGCTAGAACAGGTTTTGGTCCTCTTAGTTCCAGCGAAGGGAAATTATAATGTTACAGCATACAAAGACATTCGAGACAATTGTGGGTGCGATAATCAGGTGTTCACAAACTTTTTAGCATAGTTAAAACACGGAACCGTCTCCATTCTAAATCCCCAGTCCTCTCCCATCCTTTTTTTTCATTTCTGGCTCACCGAAGTTGAACACGGCCAAGGACAGGCCTGAAACGGCGTGGAATAAATGAATGACAGATGGAGACTGATGGAACAGAAACCGCCGATACACCAGTGCAAAAGGATAACCTGTGAAAAGAGAGAGAAAGAGAGAGAGAGAGAGAGAGAGAGAGAGAGTGAGTATTATTCAAAATCACAAAATAGATATTGCATCAATCATATTTGACAAGTTTAAATATACAACCATCACAAAGAGTGTCATTAACATGTTATTAACATAAACACTACGCTGGTCTGCAATGGGTAATAAATGCGTCTGAACAGTGGAGTAGAGCTACTATTAACTTTACCTCTTGTACTCAATGGTGAACCATTTATTACTAAACAATAAAATCAACAAAAAAAAAAAAAGCATTTAGGTTCAAGCTGAGAACAATATTGTATAAATAAACACTGACAAAAAGCATCTATTAACACTGGTTTATTAGAGTGTGAAACACACTGCAAAAAAAAAAAAAAGTCATTTAGTCCAATTTATCAGTTCAATCAAAGGTGTATATACTACAAATAAAGCACTTAAAGCAATAAAAGGACAATGGAAACTTCTAGGGGGAGGAAAGTAAAAGAGTGTTCCCTTTTCCAGAAAGCAATTTAATGTAATTAGAACTATGGGCGATATTAAGGGTGATATTAAACTAATTAAAAATGCATTAAGTAACCGAGTAAGAATTACTGAGCTGGAAACGCTTTATAATTAAATGCAGCTTGTTACGATTGGGTTTGAATGTGCCTGAGATGAAAGCAAAAGAAACGCGTGGCTTAAAATAAAAAATAAAAAAACATAAAATCATGAACTTTCTAGTAAAAACATGACCAAACTGAAACTTTTGAGGCCTGTTTCCTTCCACTGAATGAGACCTGAAATAAATAACTTACAGTTTTCTTTCCTTGAATTTCCAAAAGAAATCTAGTCAGGTAAAGACTGACTTAAAACAAACAAACACCAAACCAGATGTAATAAACCTGTTCAGGTTAACAACATTAGCATATGGGCAGTAATGCTAGCTAGAGAACAACTGTATCTATCGACAACTAGCTAGAATTCTGAAGGTGCCTGTATCAGTGCACTGCTACTCTCTGTGTCTGAGTAACATTACTGGCCTTTGTACTAAAACCTTACAAGGGTTCTTTAACCAATGACTGAAGACACCCTGCTGTAGTCATGCAACTCACCATAAACCAATGATAACATCTGACAGACTGAGAAACACAGCTTTCTACATTTTTTTGCAGCTTCCTGAAGCAAAACCTTCATGTGTCTTATGTAGTCTTAAGTCTTATGTATCTTGCGGCTCAACAGCAGAACTATTATAAATGCTAGTCATGCCGGATGTTTGCTACGACAAGTTGCTGTAGGACGCAATTCAGTCATTTGTAGCAATGATAAATAAGTGAGCTTGGCAGAAATGAACCATGGAGAAGGAGAGGACTGACATATATACATGATTGTCATACCAAAGGTTCACAACTTAATGCAAACCAAAAAGTGTCACTTCTTTAATTTGGTCTTTACCCGAGGCATCCTGAGGTTACGCCAGCTCCAATCGCGTCCGAAAACATTCAGAACCATCTAGAGACGTACCAGCGCCATTTGGACATGTGGAGTTTGGACACCGGACCTGAGTGTTTAAAGGCTCTGGCATGAAGAAGCTGGTGTTGGATTTATGATGATCTCAGATGTTGAGCTATTTTATGAGTTGCTCAGTAGCTCCTAGTTCCATAATCGCAAATGACTGTATAAGACTGTAGAAAGGACGTTACTCATAATCTTACATTCAAGTGCTCATGTTAGTTCTCACTCTCCAGTGTTCTGTATTGTTTTAAAGACTATAATCACACTCTTCATATCAACCAAATGAGGATGGGTTCCCCTTTTGAGTCTGGTTCCTCCCAAGGTTTCTTTCTCATAACATCTAAGGGAGTTTTTCCTCGCCACAGTCACCACGGCTGCTCATTAGGGATAAATACAGATTGCTCACCTGTCAACTGTTACATTCTGTTAAGATGCTCTGAGACAATGTCCGTTGTGAAAAGCGCTATAGAAACATACTTGACTTGACTTTATTCTAATGTGTTCTGTAATAAACCCTGGACAACATCTGTTAAGCAAAGGTTATACTAGAGTCCTTACAAACATGTCATCGTTTTAGATAAGACGCATTTTACAAATCCTTTTCCTAGACACAAACGGAATAAGCTTTTCAGAAGTATGAACAGCTTATCTGTATAGAGTCAGAAATTTCAGAGATTGACAATAATTATGATTTCAACTTTACTAATTCCCTACCTCCTCATGTAAAAATAACCCTGTCTGAATAAGGCTTTACTTATAGCATTATATTCGGGAGTCACTGCATTCTGTCAAACTTTGGGGGGAACTGGGGTGATTTTATGAAAACACCTTTGGTTCTCTTTAATATTTGAAGACCGAGCGAGTCTGTGAAGAGCATCGCTAAAAGATTTGCATGGAGCATTGGACAAGCCTTAGGTGAGTCTGAAAACAACATGAATCCTATAACTTTAAAGAAATGTTTTTTACAATTGGTAGAATTCAGTGACGCCACCAACAGCCCGTGATGTGAAACTGAATGAGAAGAGCTGAGGTGAAACTGAATGAGAAGAGCTGAGGTGAAACTGAATGAGAAGAGCTGAGGTGAAACTGAATGAGAAGAGCTGAGGTGAAACTGAATGAGAAGAGCTGAGGTGAAACTGAATGACATGGTGAAACTCGGCTGGCTTATACATAGTATCACAGGATTCCTGTCTGAAATTTCGAGGATCTTTTCATCCGTTCATATGCACCCATTTCTATAAATCTGAATGAATTCAAGTCATACACAAAAAGTACAGTTTATACGCATTGTAAACATTGCGATCTAATTCGAAATACCTGTTCACATTGCGAACAAAACGCCTGCGAAAATACAATTAAAACGTAGAGAAACCTGCACTCTGCATGTCAAATTATGAGTCCTAATTCAAGATTATTACAGATCTACAACCCCATCAGTTGGATCGAGCACGATCCTACACATGACGTATTGAATCGTGGATCTGATAACTACTGGAGTATTTGGTTATATGTAAACGTTGAATAATACTGTCTGACGGCATGGACACCCTGGCTACAATCCCTAATAATCTACAGCGAAGCATCCGGGACACATTTCCTTCACAGGAACGCCTACAAGAGAAGTGCCTGTATTTTTTTTTTCCATGCAGGCCCTGTTAGGTGTTCAACAACGTGCCTCGAAACAGATTTATGAGTCAACAGGTGTCCTTGTGCGAAGACTTTTGTAGAACTTTGATTAATGCAAAAGATGCATTGTATGCGCTCTCATTTAAATAGCTGGGTTTTAATGTTGACAGATAAAAACAGGTCATGAGAACTATTTAGAGCTCTAATATTGTACATACACAACAATGACCCCTATTCATTGGTAGCTCTATTTTTGATTCCTTTCCTAAGGATGCATGGCCATGTGTCAGGCCAAAGTCTACTCATGTCCTATAACAAACTCGTCCATTAAAATCTCTCTGTCCAAAGTGTAAATCCGAGACAGACTTGATCAGAGATCAAGGCGTCAGAATGGTGAAGAGTTTGACTGTCATTCACAACTACAAAGTGTCCATGCAGTGGGGGAGTGAGATTCATGACGCCTAGTTCTGACATCGTCCTTGTCGACCTCCACGTGTTTACAGCAGTGCCTTTCATTTTCACCTGCTTTACCGGAAACTCATAATCGAACAGTCATCAGATCTTGCACATGATTGAACTACCAGCCCACTGAGTTACACTGTAACAGATCTGTGTGTCTGCGGTCAGATCATTTCCCTACAGCTGGACACGTGTACAGTTTGGTGCGTGGTGAAGACTTACCTATTAAAATTGAGAGCATAAGCCGGACTGCCGGTTCGGGCGAGCCTAAATATTCCGCCAGGTTCTCCGTCAAGTAAGCCGCCATGTTTCGCACAGGCGGAAGTGGCGCTGCCGGGAGTTTCCGTGATTCTGTGCGGCGGCAGCTCGCGAGCTCACCGTTCTCTCTGTGTCGCGAGCTTTATTTTAACTCCACAACAACCGGAGCCGATGAGCTCTCCTGATCGAGCTGTGTTATAGTATTTCTGTTCTCTCCTCCCCTTTCTCCTCCTCCCATCACCCTCCTGCACGGCTATCAGCGCTTCCGCACTTTCGTAATAACGCTCTCATTCATTGCAACACAGAGAGCTGAGAAACACACACCCCGGTGTGTTCACGTGAGGTCTTCCCAAACTTTCTCTTTTCACAAATAAGTTGCTCTAGTCGCGGTACATTTGTGTGATGAATACAATCAAAAGAACTTTTCGTCTCATTGCTGAAAAAAAATATATTTTATTGATTTTTTTTTATTATTGAATCTGCGATCAAATCTTTGATACCTTTAAATAGACCACGCCCCCCCCTCTCGACTGTTTATGAAGCCACACTGAAACAAAGTATTCCAACCAGCAAATAGACCACGCCCACTTCAGCCCATATATGGATCGTGTTAAATCTCTCAGTCTTCCCACCGGGTAAATAAACCACACCCACTTTTACACTCTATCACAGAATACAAAAGTATAATTATACTATAACATTCTTTAAAAAGATATAAAATAATTATGAGCTGCTTCGAAAAAGTATATATATATATATATATATATATATATATATATATATATATATATATATATATAAAATCAGTAACAACATAAACTTTATTTTTACCACAATTTTTTTCAATTTATGAAGGCAGCCATATTGGAAAAACCTGCCTAAAGCCTTCCATTGACTTTCGTCTCTTTGCTGAAAAAATATATTTTATTGATATATTTTTTATTATTGAATTTGCGATCACATCTAAAGATACCTTTAAATAGACCACGCCCCCTTTTCGACTGTTCATGAAGTCACACTGAAACAAAGTATTCCAACCAGCAAATAGGCCACGCCCACTTCAGCCCATATATGGATCGTGTGAAATCTGTCAGTATTCCCACCGGGTAAAAATAAACCACACCCACTTTTACACTTTCAAATACAAAATCTCTTAGTATTTCCACCGTAACCACGCCTACTATGACAGTACCGAGTTGTTGGGTTAATACAGAAACTCAGCAGGTATTACTGTAATAAAATAAATTCTGGCTTTGCTCGGATACAAATTTATCACACGAATATACAAGCTCTTATATATAATTAATTTAGAAATAACTTACTTCAGTCCTATCCATTTCTATCCAATATTATATTGAATCAAATGAAATATGATACATTGATGCAACTGGGTACAAGAACATTTATATCTATCATTGACACCAATAAGGGGCTTCTTCAAATGAAGAAACCTTCTGGACAAATACTAAAAGAGCAAATTTTCCAACTTGAGAATCGCTCGTGCGTCATGTCCCAGTAGGTCGGACAGTCTACTCGGTCATGGTATATGCGCTGTGTCGATGGTGAAGAATAGTTAAATATTGGTATGCATTGTGAATTTGACAGTTAATACTCTTAGATTTATGTAAGTGCTCACGCAATACAACAATTCCACATCAAAATGTTGTAATCGATTCTCAACTTAAACACCATGCACGCAGAGTCTTATGGGTAAGAGACAGATCGCGTGACGTCACTCCGTATAATGGCTGTCATTTGTCGAGAAGAGGAAGTAAAAGCAGATGGGCGGGACTTAGACAAAGTATAGCCAGTCAGGGAAAAAAATACAAATTACAGAAACGGTGATTAATTAGGCATAATTTTATTGTTGCACAAGTTAAATAATTATACTAATAATAACTATATATACTATTACTTTATAAATTAATAATAATAATAATGAAAAGCCAGATAGATAGATAGATAGATAGATAAATAGATAGATAGATAGATAGATAGATAGATAGATAGATAGATAGATAGATAGATAGATAGATAGATAGATAGATAGATAGATAGAACATTGTCATTGCATATCACAGGTACACAGCAACGAAATGCAGTTTAGCATCTAACAGAAGTGCAAAAAATAGCAATCGTGCAAATAGTGCAGATAAATATGTATCATATGTACAGCATGTGATATATATGTAAGCATATGTACAGTGATTAAATATAAAGGCTATAACAGTGCAGAGATGTGTGGACATCATTAAGAACCTTTGCTATGTTTCCACACGGACAGTTAATGAGGTGATACCGGAGAAAGTGCACCTCTTCAAGTCAAGAAGCTTTTTATATATATATATATATATATATATATATATATATATATATATATATATATATATATATATATATATAATCATAGACATTTTACAGATTTGAATAATGTATTGTTTTTATCTGTATGATCAATAAAGACAGTCATTTAAGTTCGAGTCGCCATTATGAGGGAAAAACCCACAAAACGCCACCTAGAGGGTTAATTGTGTAAAACATGGCGGATTTGTTGTTTGATTTGAGACTTTGTGCAAAAATAAAACAAAAGTTTACTGATTAAAATTATTTTTCGGTGGAGTTTATTTATTTATTTTATATCTAAGTAAAAAAGGGACGTCGTGAATAAGTGTATGTTTTGCTGGAGGTTTTAATTTCGCCTCTTTTATATTTATTTATTTATTTATTTATTTATTTATTTATTTATTTATTCATTTATTCATTTATTTATTTATTTATTTATTTATTTATTTACTTATTTATTTATTTATGTATTTATATTTTTTTAATAAAAATGGTAAAAAGAGAAATGCACACTGAATTGATAGCGTGTTAATAACATCTAGTGCTGTTTACAATAATTTTAATTTTGACAGCCAAATATATATATATATATATATATATATATATATATATATATATATATATATATATATATATATATATACAATACTACAAAACGAATTAAAATGTTGTTACCTAATGAATGTATCCAGGCTGAAGATCCACATATAGAACACAATCAGAGAAAAGATGATGATGATCATGAATGTGTCTGTTCTCAGTCATGTTTAATCACTGACTCCCTCTGTCTCATCCACATTAACCCCAAACTTCTTACTGCCTTCTGCCTGCTGATTTTTATCTCCATAAACTAGTGTACATCTGTGCTGAGTGAGAGTCAGGACTTTATACACCGGCGGATTGAAAAAGACGCGCAGTAACAGTAACAGTAACTCTGGGTACCGGTGGAAATTGGGCTTCTGTTGGCCGAAGGAGGAGAAGGAGAGGAGGAAGACGTCTACAGAGACGGCAGGGAAAGGAGAAGTGTAGGAGAGTGGAGGTTCCGGTGGGCACTTTAAATGTTAGTACTATGACTGGTTAAGGGAAAGAGGTAGCTGATATGATGGAGAGCAGAAAGGTAGATATGTTGTGTGTTCAGGAGACCAAGTGGAAAGGGAGTAAGACCAGGAACATTGGAGGTGGATTTAAACTGTTCTTTCATGGTGTAGATAGAAAGAGAAAGTCATAAAAGCAAATCAATGTAAAAATTTGAATTATCACTTATACCATTGCTACTTACCAGCATGTGTGCATTGATAAAAATAATGGTTTAAATCCTTTAAATAATACACAGAGATAATGTTGTCATAAAACTAAATTATTTGAATTGGTTACAATGAATAGTTATTAGAGAGAGAGAGAAAAACAAAAGTTTCTTATGTTTCTTACACGTTTATTAATTTCTTAAAAGCCTTATGTGTTGTTCACAGCATAATTTGATACACATGAATGAATACAATTAACTGATTCTAACTAATTCTATTCATATACTAATTCGTGACATTCTTCCAAAACGACCTGCACTGATGTAACAAAATCATTTTGATGTTTGGGTGAACAAAATCAAATGATTCGAATAACTGGGATAAACTATAGTTAACACAAATACTGGATGTTACCATGGCTGTTTATAAAAGGTGCGTTTACTTAATATTTTTAAGTGATTAAACTGACCAGAACTCCCCACTTTCAAACAGACCATGGCAGCTCACTGCTGAAGATGCTGGTCTTCTAGCTGAGCTGTGAAGAGTTTAAATCCGAGCTTCAACACATTTCCCTCTCCTGGGTCATTGAGCAAAACCTGTAACTTTCAACTGCTCAGGTGTATAAATAGCATACATGAATGTACATGTAAATAATAATGATATACAAAAGGGAAAATAAGTATTGAACACCATATTTCTCAGTAAATACATTTTTAAAGGTACAATTGACATGACATTTTCACCAGATGTTGGTAACAACCCATGCAATGCAGAAATCAAAACCATAGATGTCCTCAAATTATTTTATGTGTAATAATGTGAAATGACCCAGGAGAAAAAAAAGCTAGTGATTGGCTGGGCCATTCTTGCAGCTTTATTTTCTTTCTCTGAAACCAATTGAGAGTTTCCTTGGCTGTGTGTTTGGAATCATTGTCTTTCTAAAATGTTCAACCTCATTTTTATCATCATCATCCTGGTAGAATGTCTCGGTACATTTCCATTCATTCTTCCTTCAATTATATGAAGCTTGTCAGTACTGTATGCTGAAAAACAGCCCCACACCATGACGTTCTCACCTCCAAACTTCACTTTTGGTATGGTGTTTTTGGGGTGATGTGCAGTGCCATTTGTCCTCCAAACCTGGTGTTTATTATGACATCCAAAGCATTCAGTTTTGGTCTCATCTGACCAGACTTTATTCTCCCAGTATTTCACAGGCTTGTCCAAATGTTGTGCAGCAAACTGAGCGTCAACATGTTTTTTCTTCAGAAATCAGAGTCTTGCGTAATGAGCGTGCACACAGACTATGGCTATGGTTGAGTGCATTACTTAGTTTTCTTTGATGCAATTGTACCGGCTTATTCCAGGTTTTTCTGAAGCTCTCCACAAAGTGGTCCTTGGCTCTTGTGACAACTTTTCTGATGATTCTGACACTCCTCGTCAGAAATCTTGTGAGGAGCACCTGCTCATTGCCAGTTTATGGTAAAATTATATTCTTTCCACTTCCAGATTATGGCCCCAACAGTGCTCACTGGAACATTCAAAAGTTTTGAAATCCTTCTGTAACCAATGCCACCAGTATGTTTTGCAAGAATACGGTTGCAAAGGTGTTGAAAGCGCTCTTTGCTTTTACCCATCAAATAATGTTTCTTGTGTGACACCTTGGTAATGGGACACCTTTATATAGTCCATCATTTAGGACTGAACCAGCTGATATTTAATTAATAATTACTGATTGATTTTATTACACACAATTTATGGACATCTATGGTTGATTTCTTTGTATGTGTGGATTGCATGGGTTCTTACAAACATCTGGTGAAAATCTCATGTCAATTGCACCTTTAGAAATATATTTACTGAGAAATAGGGGGACGTGTTCTATACTTATTTTACCCGCTGTAGGTGAGTCTTGATTAAGCACTTCTTTAAATAAACAGAGAGCCATATGGCATTCTTAGTCTGTGTATTAAAGAACCGGTATCAGGATGTATTTACTGAAACATACTTCCAAGCACTTTTGAAAGACACTATGTACAAGTTCAGACTCTCGGGCTGTGAAGTCATAGCAAAAAAGTATTTGTTTAGAAAATAAAGACACTGTCAGTAAACGCTCTTTTCTATATATTTTTTAAACCTTTTTTCTAATCTTGTTTCTAAATATCATCCATCACCATTATCTTCATATACCTGAGTTTTTTTCATCCCAATTAACCAATGGCAGAAGAACCCATCCGTAACATGTGACCCATTCATGGTCCAGGCCTTGGCCCATCCACGACCCTCTCACATGGAAAACACACTTGCTTTAAAGAAATTTATTTGCCTTAAAAATACATGATAGAAACGTGATTATGCAAAGGGTTACAATAAATGCAGTGACTGGCCATGCATTTTCCACCTAGGTCTTCTGTGGTGTTCTACCTAAATTAATCCACTTCATATCATTATTACACCACAGCTAATGAAACCAATAATTCACTAATAATAAACATACATTTGCATAAAGCATCCATATGTGCCCATGCCCATGTTGATTAGAGTATTAAAAACTTGAATAGTATTAATTTAGGGTACATTTAAAACAGATAGAAATGTGCGATTAAGTTGCGATTAAATGTTTTGATCGATTTACAGCCGTAATTAAAACACAATTTAGTGATTCTGGCCAACAGAGAAGACCTTGCCCGGCCCTGACACCTTACCACTGCATTAATGTAATGTAAGGGCACAGCTTTCAGCCAATCAGAATTGAGAATTTCGATTGTAAGATTACTATCGTTTAAAAGCAAAAAAAACCCTAACCTAATTTCAAAAACAACCAATGGTTTGACTTTTACTTGTCAAATGCAAGTAGAGTGCAGTTGGTAAAAAGTGAAGTGCAGCTGTGCGGTGTCTCAACTGGAGTGAATTGTGAATTGGAACACAGCCCACTCGGGCGCCTCAGTTAGCGGTTGAGGGCGTGGTCCTGAAGGCGTGTGGGCGGAGCCGAGCGTCCCTCTGTATATAAACCCACGGGCGCCTTTGCTCCACGCTGTCCGTCTCTCCTGCTAAAGTCACCTTTATCTTTAGTACAACCCTGAGCAGTTACCGCTTCACCTCTCTGCCATCATGACTGGCCGGAAATTTTTCGTCGGTGGAAATTGGAAGATGAACGGCGATAAGAAGAGTCTTGGGGAGCTCATCAACACCCTGAACAGCGCGAAGCTCAACGCCGACACCGGTGAGGAAACGCTAAGCTACTTCAATCCTCTCTTGAGCGTATTACTTCCGGATAAAGCTACTTAAAATACCGCAATATTGTCTTTTAGCTAATCCCTATAACAAAACCGGATAAATGAAAAGTCTAGTATGTCAAAACAACCGGACACACACACTCGGTCAGCTAGCTGCTTTCATTCAGACACGGTTCTTTCATATGCGGGTTAGTTACACTAGTTTTCAGCCCTCCAAAAAACAATAGTGTTAAATTGATGCTGATGGGCGTCAGTGAGTCCTGAATGGAGGACCTGCCTGCTAACACTCGAGTTAGCATGCAACCCAAGGTCGTGCGCGGGTGCGCGCGCGGCCTCAGCGCGTGCATGAATTTGTTTTTTCCTTTTTTATTTTTGTTTTAGAAATATGGAATGTCGCATTGCGACCCGATTTACTACTCATTCACGTGCTTTCGTCGTGACTACAGCAGTGTCTCTGTACGGTGATGCTGAGCGCAGGCCTGACGCTGACAGCTACTGGTGGGTGTGTGCGTAAGGGGAAAAAAACCCGCGTGCGTGCGCGCTCCCGTGTGCGTGTGTGTTTGACAGCACGTAGTCCCTGACCGGCGCAGGAAGCTAATATGTTGTTTTTTGGTGTTTTCTGCAACTCTAATGCAATCATTTATCATTTAGCTCCAGTATTTCCTCATCTAAGGAAATGCTGCAGTCTTCACCGCGATTCACTTTTATAATGTAGAAATGAATTTCCATGGTGTAATTGATTGACCTTTTTTCCTTCAGCAGAAGTTTGCTGTTCTTTAACACACACACACACACACACACACACACACACACACACACACACACACACAGCGCTTTGGACTTCAACCAGCCAAAGTTCAACATGGCATAACGTTTCTCTCCTCAATTAAGCTCTCCTACCATGAACTTGCCCTGAGATTTCACATTGCACTAAAAAAGTAAACAAACCTTATTTTAATCATGTAACCATGACCTTTCTGTCCTCATTACTGTTTAACCCATAATTCTCAGTGACCTTTTCCAGGATGACCCCCGACCTTTTTCACTAAACCCTACGATGGGTGACCTTTCCGACCGAGACGCTGCTGGGGTTTAATTTAGATTTGACTTTACCCAAGATAGTCTTGCGAATGCCACATGCTGAGCCCCGTCTCCCAACTGTACTGCGGACACAAGTTGGAGTTAAAAGATATGCTTGTGTATGCATTTAATAAAAACGTGGTTGCTGGTTCTGTTTTTGAAGTCTCGAACTGGTACAATAGTCTTAGAAATACACAGGACGTCGTAATACCTTATTACTGCTTAGGGGAACGACCTTGCGTCCACCGCGTTTGGAAAGAGAAATGCATTGATTTTTATATGATGAATAAACTGTTTCTTTGTAGAACAAACAAGTTCAACCTAGTTGTTTGTATTGCAGTCCAGAAAGTGTTTTTCCACATCGCAAAGTGATTGAAGATCGTTTATGAAAAAGAGACACGCCAGGATAGTCTTAGCGCTATCTGCTGTAGTGGAACCAGAACGTAGCCTGATCAATCTGTCATTCGACTCTACTGATCACCTCTGAGGTAGCCACACTTCCAAATGCTAGAATGTTCCTTGTGGTTAAGGTGTGTGTGTGTGTGTGTGTGTGTGTGTGTGCGCTGACTGTAAAGAAGTCAGAGTTGACCATGAAGCAATGGATAATGCTGAACATGCTATAATCACAATGCTCTACTAGAGAGGGTGATTGCACAAGATGTGATATTTGGGAGGAAATCTTTGCACAGACCCTTGAGTAACCCGTGGCTTCAGTTTCTCTCCATAACTGGGATTTTTGCTTCATCAGTCTGAGTTGCAGGTTGCTCCTAAATGGTGGAGAAAGTGTTAAGTGTTGACTGGCATTGTACTGGTGATTCCTCTCATAATGCATAAAGATGCAGTACAATAGTCACTACTTTTTTTAGTGTGTAGATGTTTATCTAGTGCTTTTATAAGTACGTTTATGGCAGATGCAAAATTTATCCTGAGTGACTTGTGTTCATTGCAGCTGAGACGCTATGGGGTTGCGGGCTTTTCTCAGGGGAATATGAGTGGCAGCTTGTCGTCACCAGGAATTGAGCTCTGAACCTTCAGATACACCAAGCTACCACCACCACATGTGGCTATTTTTATTTTTATTTAAAAATGGCTGAACTGGTTACTATCTACAGGATTGTAGCTCAAAGTTAATGACTGTTGTTTTGGCTTCTAACAATACCTTTTTTATTTTTTATTTTTTTCCTGAAACTGCTGTTTCACACTTTTTTTTTTTTTTTTTTTTTTTTTTTTTTTTTTTTTTTAAATGATGTAAATTTCACTTGTTTTTAAATGTAGTTCTTTTCTGAAACTCTTCACAGATGTGGTCTGTGGCGCTCCGTCCATTTACCTCGACTTTGCCAGGTCCAAGCTCGACGCTAAAATTGGTGTGGCTGCGCAGAACTGCTACAAGGTTGCCAAAGGTGCCTTCACTGGAGAGATCAGGTACAGGACCCACACATGCATGAGGGATTTGGATCTGTGCTAAACTTTTGTCCTATTTTTATAAAAAAAAATAATTTTCCCTCTTTCTCTCTCTTCAAGCCCTGCGATGATCAAGGACTGTGGTGTGGAGTGGGTGATTCTGGGACACTCGGAGCGGCGCCACGTGTTTGGGGAGAGCGATGAGGTAAGATATCGTCTTTTTCTTGCTTGAAGTGATGTTATTGAAGATGGTTCAGTACTTACTGGGCGTGTGGTTGCACTGATCCTTGCAGCTGATCGGACAGAAGGTAGCTCACGCTCTCGAGAGTGGACTTGGTGTGATTGCTTGTATTGGGGAGAAGCTGGACGAGAGAGAGGCTGGGATCACCGAGAAGGTCGTCTTCGCACAGACCAAAGCCATCGCAGGTAATAAAATAGTCAGATTTCTTGATTTTGAACATTCAAGTCTAGAATTAACTTTGCTGAGTTATAAATGCATGGATCTATAAAGAGTTTGGCGCTTGTGTTGTAGACAACGTTAAGGACTGGAGCAAGGTGGTGCTTGCGTACGAGCCTGTCTGGGCCATCGGCACTGGTAAAACCGCATCGCCACAACAGGTACGACCACGGAGTCTTCCGAGGAGCAGACTCTCAAATGTGTTTCCTGTTCTTCGTGATTTTTTTTTTTTTTTTTTTTTTTTTTATTTCTTACCTTTTTGTTGTAGGCACAGGAAGTGCATGACAAACTCAGGCAGTGGATGAGCACCAACGTTTCTGAGGCTGTCGCTAATTCTGTTCGGATCATCTATGGAGGTAACGGACCTTCTAAAGGATTAATAAGTCATTGTTGGGTTCAGGTAAAGACCACTAAACGCCCTCTTCACTTTTCAGGTTCAGTTACTGGAGGAACCTGCAAGGAGTTGGCCTCCCAGAAAGATGTGGATGGCTTCCTGGTGGGTGGAGCTTCGCTGAAGCCCGAGTTTGTCGACATAATCAATGCCAAAGCGTAAGAGAAACCTGAAAGAGGAACAAGCGGCGCAACCTACGCCAATTTCGTCACCATTTTAGTTCTAACGTAAAGCACTTCTGTCCCATTCGAACTAAATCTTTTCCTCCCAACTCGCTCCCCCAAGTATTCGTGCTGCCGGTGCTGCATCCATTTCCCTTGTTTGTGCATTTGTCCTCAAAAGATTTAGTCTGGATGTGATTGGCACTTAAAGTGAAGTTGTTCTCACACAGAAAGGAGATGTTAGCTCTCCACACTAATGATGAAAAAAGATCTACATGAATTAGCACTGGGCTTTTAGGCCATGCCTTTGACTATGTTTACCAACTTTATTTTTTGTGTGCATATACACTCAGACAAGAGCAGATTACTGTGTCTTTAGTACATTTCCCTCTTGCTCTATGTTTTGTGACTTAAGTTAAAATGCATAACCTGCTTTCTGGACACTGTGTCTTGAAGCTGTTCACCATGTGTCCTAAGCAGGCACAGGACGGTTAAAGCAAGTGTAAGCACCTTGTAATAAATGTGAAAGTAGAACCAAAAACCTGATTCTGTGACTTTATTCCAAAACTCATTTTAACGATCTAATGCTTACACCTGCATCAAGTATAGGCATGTGTCCAATCAACCTTTGAAATACCACTTTTCAGTGTATTAATCCAATCATCCCAAGACTTTAATAATGTACAACCTGTTAAGAGGCCCATTACATAAACATGGTACTTTTTTTCTTTTTTTTTTATAAGGGCTTGGAAATTATTACATTGTTCTGCAGCAGTGGTTCTCAACCTTTTTTTTTTAAAGAGGATTTTTTTTTTTTTCCCCAATCTGCACCTGTCCTCGGTTATCTCAAATGCTAATTAAATAGTTCAACTATAAAGATTTCCAATTTTTGATAACTTCTAAATAGGTTCCCTAACTGTTTTGTTCGTGGTTGCTTTGAGTGTATGAACTTGATTTTCTCTATTTAAAAAATGATTTAATGAACAAATTTTAATTCTGCTCCACGTGTAATGTCTTCATTCCCCACTAGAGGGCGGCGCCACACTGGGCTACAGCAGGAAAAGTGCTGTTATGGTTCCAGTTTGCTTATTACTTGTTCATGTGCTTATTTAGTAATTTAGCTTATTTGCAACTTTAAATGAAGCCAAAGCAGGGATCAGTGAATAAAACTGATGGTGATAGATTCAAGCCCCTCAGAGATCCATGATATTGTGCATAAGTCATTATGGTTGTCTTAGCAGGAAAGTAAAGGCTTGTACAGGCTATACTACAGTACTATAAAGCCTTATAGCTTCCTCACACTCAGTCTGCTGGGTTTGTGAAAAGTGCCTTTTTTTCTGATAAACGTTCTCTTGCAGATACCCTTCTATCACACTACTTTATCATAATGTATTGTATAGAATTTCATAAAGTGATTCAGTACTACACAGGGAAGGCCTGTGATTTGTCACTTGCAAGAAATGGACAAATCATAAGGGGCCCATGTTAAGATCTACACTATGGGCTCACTGTCAATCCCCTGGGTACTGAAAACCCCAGAGAAGATTTTCCAGCAGATTTGAGTCGAACCCATTCAGCTACAAGAGTACAAGGGGTCAGGCACTGATAACAGGTAACAAGGTCTACATGAAATTATTCACCTGCTAGAAACAAATAGTTGCACCAGTTTGCACAAAAAGTTTTTTTTTTTCTGATTTATTATCTGAAGAGCAGTTTAATACGTACAGAGAAATTATATACAAGTGGCAGATTAGTCTTTTAGCTCAAAGCTGACGTTCAAATGTTAAACTTTTGAGCTGTAAGAAAAGGCAGAGAAACGAATCAGATGATGTGGGAATACTTACTGCCGAGCACTGAGCACATACATACGCAACCCTTACACATTCATTATAGCACACACGAGGGGGAGGAGAGCAAAGGATAGAAAAAGAGCGAAGGAGAAAGAATGACAGCAGAGAATGGAAACTGGAAAGTTTAACCTATGAGAGAAGTGAATGTAACAAAGAGGAAAGGCATCAAAATAAAAAACAAACAAAAAAAAAGTTACTATGGCACTAAAGAGGTGGGAAGCAGTCAAATCAGAAGAGGACCAGAGAAAGAGAGTGAGCACAAAGCACATTTACAGAGAGGGATGGGACCATTGGAGGAGGCAAGAAACAGTACATCTGTTACCACAAAACCATAAACATCCAAAGTAAAAGAAAACTTGAACAAAAAAAAAAAAAAGAACATGGGCAATCTTCATTTTTCATAATGAATTGTTATATAAAGAAAAAAGTTTACATTCAGCTGAGAACAACCTGGTGTGGGAGAAAATCTGTGAAGGCGACGTTCAGATGTGGCCTGTGCCCCAGCCTGATGCTCTACAAGCTGCCAGAAACAAAAACGCTAAGGATACTAACAAAGCTTAAAGCAATATAAAGTCACTGGATATTAAAAAAAAATTGAAAATTGTAAAAAGGGGAGCAAAACACATCTGAACATTGAAATTTACCTTTAGACAATACATTTACTGACCACAGTAAAGGGGGGGGGGAGAAAAGAAAAGAAAAAAAAAAATCGCATTGTGATGTAAAGCTTAAAGACTGCAGTTATTATAGAAAAATGGCATACGCATCGCACGTTAAGGTTTAGCACAGTGAATACATTTGTCACGTGTGGCCACTTTCCAGCGTCCAGTTCAACTCTGGAAACACGTTTCTCTCTCATTTGTTTCCGCTTGCCATCCCTCGTTTAGCTTCCATTATGCATGACTGCAAAGACAAAAGAGAAATCTGGTAATGAGAATAGAGCAGGAGAGGAAGACAGAAACGGAGGGGAGGGTGGGGGTTGGTGGTGGTAATGAGGTGTTGCACAGGACAATCAAACTGATTAAGATGCTTTTAACAAGGATCATTTGTTACTGCCATTCTACGACATTCTACAGAACAAGTGGACAGAAACGGTAATGCAGCAAGTAATTAATCCTTTCATACACTAAACACTGAAATGATTCACAAGCAAGAATAAAGAGGAAAAAACAAAAAAAACAGCAACACTCAACACACCAGTTAATACGACCAGATTAGTGCTTCTTCTATATAGTCAACTTCAGCTGAGAGTCAAACAAGGAATCACACCGA
This sequence comes from Silurus meridionalis, assembly GCF_014805685.1. NCBI lineage: Eukaryota > Metazoa > Chordata > Actinopteri > Siluriformes > Siluridae > Silurus > Silurus meridionalis. The sequence continues at coordinate 13,027,799 of NC_060887.1, forward strand.
GAAGTGTAACAGTGGTGTTAACTGGTGTAGAAACGGTGCTTAAACTAAAAGAGCTCTCTCGTTCTAAATCTTCAAAAATCAGCATTGGGGAGAAGAAGAAGGGGGCAGGAAAAAAAAAAAAAAAAAAAACATTAGGAAAACTGGAAGTGAGTAATTTAAACGTTGTAGAAGCAAGAAAATGGGGGGTGGAGAAGTTAAAATAACAGCATATGAATTAAAAAGATTCTGGTGCAACAAAAAGGTTGAGATCTTACAATACTAAAGACATTTGTAAGTAATCATCCAGAAGCAACTACCATGACCAGTTCATCCAACACCACAAAGCCAAAAAACAAACAAACAAACCAAACAAAACATTTATCATCCTTTCAATATTCTCTATACATTTACATATTTGAATAAATCAAAACGATAGAATTATTTAAACTTTGGTTTAAAAAAAGATCTTCCATTTACAGGTACTTTCCAAATTACAAAATCAGCACTTACCATTGCAAACAGGAAATTTCACCGATTTAATCCCAGAGCAAAAAAAAAACCCAGACTCTACAATATTTACACTTCCACACACATGCGCACGCACACCGAACGATTGCTTCACCTGAAGGTAACTCAAAGATTTACCAACGATAAACATCTCTGCTCAATACACCAAAGTCTGCTTTGTTCTCCAAAACAACAAGCTGGGCCAACATTTATGGGCTACAGCAAGAGGAAAAAACCACCGGCAGGTCAGATTTTATTGACCCTAAACTCGCCAAACAACCAAGTGTCATAAAACGATGAAAACAAAAAGTTGCATCATGATGCCTTCTGATCGTTTTTCTTTCGCTTAAAAAGATTTGCCTTTTCTTTACAACCTTGCGTTGATTATTAGAAAGCAGTAAAGAAACCTTAAACATCATACGGTGAATATGACAGCATGTTTGTCAAAACACCACAGTATTAGCTGCTAGATCAATAATTCTCTTTCTAAAACCAGCCAAGTTCCTTCTTCTTACCACGCATATACATATGCGCTCAGGCCCGATACAAACCCATATGCTTTCAGCTCCTACATGGACAGGAGAAGAAAGCTCCCAAAGCGACGTCATTCGGCTGAGATGATCACAGCTGCATTCGCCACTTTTCCTCTGCTGCCTTACAGATTTCGCCGCTGCTCTGATCATCCTCACTTCAAGTGATGCGCTCTGGATTCTCTCTCTGTTAGGTGATCTTGAGCATCATGGAAAATCTGCTGTTGATTTGGGGGGGTAGACCTTTACGAACTCAAGCTGAGAAAACTTCTGCCGAACTACTGTGGTCCTAGATTCTGTAGATTTTGCTGCAGACCCGCATCTCTTTTAAATTAGTCTTTGCCGTTCTGCAGCCACTCATTTCATTGAGATTTGCTCTTTAGATACGCATCTTGACATGCTGCCTGATCCATTTCTACAAGTCTATACCTGGAATTTCTCAGATGAAAAGCTCAGGAGGCTGCTTGATCTCCAGCGAAGCTCTTCTGCCACGCTCTCAATAGACACAGGAAGAAGACACATGGGGGCATACAAACCATCTTCTCACCGGACTGGCATCCATCATCAGCGCAAAGTCCATTAAAAACCGACAGCTTAGGGGAGAACATGATTGGAGCTTGTAATCTGGAACGTAGCGCTTGCAGTGGCCGTCTTTGTCCTGAGAAGAACAGGAAGTTTCACTCAGCCTTTGTCTTCACAACTTTGGTTTTCAGGACATTCTCTTCATATGGACTTTTCAGGCTGTTGGCTTGAGGGGAGAAAAACATGAGAACACAGAACACCATTAGCTTTAAAATGATGTGCGAGACTAGGGAATTCGGAGGTTCTTTCCTGATACTATCTAAGCCTCTCTGCGCTGATGGTTGAAGATGCACTACAGAAATGTTTAACTGCATTTGGTCTATCTGTGTGGATTTGTGTCCTATAGGCAGCTTCCCTCCCAGTGTTAATACTCTGAGGTTTCAAGTATAGACAGATCAGCTAGTCGCCATGACAACAAGTCATTAAATGTAGGTATTTACAGTCCCTATCTATGGTCATTCGTACTCTATAAGAGTAATAAGAATATAAATAAGTGTAAGCGATGCTGTACATCGTCATCTCAAAGTTAGGCTGGCTGTGTTATGCAGATATATGGTCCCTTGTCACTCCTATCAGGGTCTAAATACTCCCGTCCCTCCCTTGTACTTTAAGTGGTGAGACACGCCGAGCTGGCTTTGCAATCGATTTTGCTAGGATCTGACTGAACGAATGTAACGCTGAGCCCCGCCAGGAAAGTCAAACATGTATCTAAACAAGGGAAGGCCAGACTGGACTGTATATACTCCACCGGCACAGAGGGCCTGAACCTGCAGAAGACAGACAAAAGAAGAAAAAAAAAAAAGGAGTTTACTATAACTCTTAATTCAGGTGTATAAAAAAAAAAAGTGTAAAGAAGTCAAAACTTCTGTGCTTTTATCATCAGCACTCACGCTTTGATAATAGCCCTCAGTGCTAACTTCCTCTCACGATCCACAAATTTGTCAATGAGGTAAGCTGCCATACGTGGGGCTCTCTTATATAGCAAGAAAAAACGATGGTAGTTTCCTAGCGCCCAGGCAGCACGTAGTTCAAGAGCGTGAGATACACAATCATCCTGACGCAGCTCAGGGGTGAGATACACCAGCTCAGTGGTTAAGTCTGGTAAAAATAAACACAAAAAAAAAGGGGGAAAAGTGTACACACAATGTAAGCAACAAATAGGCACAAAATGTTATTACACTGCATGTAGAATTTAGGTACTTTAGGGTAAAGCGGTAGTAGATACAGAAGCGGTTTTTTGTCGCAAAAATACCTCCAGAGTTCTTTGTGAAAATGTAGTACAGCAGTCTATATGAGGTGAATTCTCCCAAGTTGCTCGATGGACAGTCCTTGTAAAGTTCCTTCAGCTGTGTCTGGCACTGGTTAAACTCCTCATGGTCACCCTATAATAAATATATTTTTTTTAAAGTGTGAGCAATCAAATAATAAACACACAAACTCGGCACAGTGACCTGCAAAGTGTGAGAAAACACTATGTTGTACCTTCTCCAGAGCAATACGTGCATGAGTTTCATAGACCTCCACTGTGAATTCTGTTCGTATCCCTTGAACCTGAAAGGAAAAAAACAACTTTAGACTACAAAATTTTTTTTTTTAAAGTGAAAGACAACAGTAAAATATTACTGACTTTCTGTAGCATATTTCGCAATATAAATCTATAATGTGGTTATGATGCTTGTGTACCTAACAGGGAAATGTACTGTGCATATACAAAGTAGGCTTCTAGTAATGCTAACCAAAGCCAAGTCTAAACACTTCAGGTATGTTTGTGAATGTCTGCTACATAGAGCTTTACCATAGAGCATTCTGTTTACCAGAGGTTTTTCCACTCAGACTGACTCCCTTTAATAGCTAAAAGCGCACTACTATTGCACAATCCGAATCCTATGAAGTGTGGGGGATTTGGTGTAAACTGATGAACGCTCATCGCTACTACAACAAGCTTACTTACAGTGAGGTCTTGTCTTATTGACTTCATCTGTTCACAGGCATACGGGTAATCCTGATTGGCCTTCCAGTGAGCCTTCACTGCAGTCAGAGACTTGCGCAATACCTAAAAGCAGAACAAACCAAATCTAAACAAGTATACACAGTACACGATCATTTGTTGCACAAACATTTGAAGAAAGGTTTTGGGCCACCGTTACCGGGTATGTGGTTTTAGCTGCTATTGACATTGCTGTATTAAAATTCTTATGCGTGTTACTTATTATATATATGCATGTAACAAAATTATTTAGGGTAGAATAAGTGGATGAGGATGACAAAAACTTACAGGTACTGGTCGGACAGTAGCAGGATCAGGAGCACAGGTCAGACGCAGATAGTGTTTGGTGATGTCCTGGCAGGTACCCACAATTGGGCATTCATCCCAGCTGAGGCCCTCCTGGGAGGCATTGGGGAGCTCAATGGCATTGATATTCAGTACCAGTGGCTCAGTGCGCTTGGTGTGGAATCGTGCAGCCCGGCTCTGCTTCTTAGCCTCACGGTTTGGGTCGTGGAAGTCCAGACCCGCTGATCCACCTTTCCGCTTTTTACCGAAGACACCAGTCAGATCGTCGTTCCTGAGAAAGAAGCAGCATCACGTTAGACTCGACTGGTAAATGTAACATCCACCATATAAATATAAAAAGGTATGGTCTTCACACTAATTACTGCAAAAAGACCACTTTATTCACTCTACCAGTTGATACAATACTGCAGGATTTTACTCAAAAATCTAAATGAAAGCTTCTCATGAAGATGCAAGTTAGCAGCGTTTACACAATGGCAAAACGTGTTAATCTTTTTTTTTTTTAATTAATTTTAAACATCTTTAAAATGGTAAAAAATAAAATCACCTGAAAAACATCTAATCTCTCATGTTGTGAGATCATGTTCCAAGTTTTTACCTTCTTCCTCGATTCCCTTTTCCTCCTCTCCCCCTGCCTCTCTCTCCTCCTGCTCCTCGCCCCTTCTCCCTCTCTTCCCCACGGCCTCTTCCGCCCCGCTGTCTGCGAGAGAGAGGTCGGAGGTCACTCGACATGCTGCTGTCAGACTGGGAGCCAGAATCACTGCAAGGAGAAAACCACATCACGAGTACAATAAACGATCATTGAGACATGCATTTTTAAGAATGATGGCATGAACAAATTTGGTTCTAGTAACCTGCGTCGATGTCTGTTTTTCTCTCTGTAACGGCTATGAGGAGAAGGCGAACGAGATGATGAGCGGGATGAGCTGGAAGAGGGACTTCTTTGAGAAAACACATTTCTGTAGTTGCCCAGTCGAGCACCACCCCTACCTCGAGTGGCCCCACCTCGGCCAGCAGTGTTGTCTTGAGCGCGTTGAGGTGCCACCTCCCAACGGGACTGCCTAGGTTTCACCCTGAAAACAGACAGTATGCTTCACCTCCATCCACAATATAAAAGAACATCATCAAGAATATACTAAGGTGAGAGGCTCCTCACTCTGGAAGAGGTTCTCTAGTCCAGTCTATGGTGAAGGCAGAACCATCTTGTAATCTGCTCTGTAGAATTTCCTTTAGCACCTTTTCGGTCCTGTCTTTGTCTTCCTCAGTCTCACAAGCGGTGAAGCAACGCTGAACATATTCCTTCATGGCCTGGGGCCAGTCTTGAGGCCTACATATGCGCACACACACACACACACACACACACACAATGACGTAATCCCTTACTTTGATCAATGAAGGTTTTTCTGTGCATTACATCTAAGGAGCATTAAGGATTTTGTTCTAATTTCCTAAAGTAAAAAATAAATGATCTAGCGTTGTTCTGAATGCATCAAGTCTCACCCAGTTTGGGAACCTCCTGCAGTTGTAGCAGATGTTGCCGAAGACACAGTTGTTGTTGGTGTGGTTGTAGTAGAGGTAGACAATCCATTTTCCTGCTCCCCAGCTCCAAAACTCTGATTGCTCATTACATATGGTCGTTTCTGGATGTTAAATTTAACACTTCCCGTTCCAGGAGCCTCTGTGTGTTGAGAAAATATATTATGTGGAACATATGTGGTAGCAAATAAACAGGTAACAAGATTTTTCTCACCAGTTGCGTATTATAGCACAAAAATCAACTTGTATCAAGGTCTTATCATTTCATATAAATCCAAGCTTACGTTTCATGCGGTTCCACATCTGTTGCCCGCATTTGTTCACATTTCCATTATTGGTTTTCTTGCTGCTTTCCCCTCGACCTGCTCCTCCATACGGGCCCGATGCTGTGCCCTGCTGCGATGTTTGGTAGCATGAAGCCTGAAAACCCTGGTAAACCGGTCTATTCTGCCCATACACATAATTCCTCACAGGACTGGCATCATTAGAGCTATAAGGCATTGCTCCATTTGGGTTATATAAGGAAGGCGGTGGAGGATATTGAGTGTTGGGTGGTGGTGGTATAGGAGGGGGAGGTGGAGGAGGAGGCTTCTCTGTGCCTGTGGGACTTTGTGGCGGAGGCTGGGGGACATCCGGAGGTGGGGGCTGTACTTCACATGGGTAACCAGAAGTCTGCTCCTTCAATCCAGTCATGCCAGTGTGCTGTCAGAAAACAGGCAGAGATGGACAGAACTGTTAGACAACCCCAAAGTGGAGAGATCTTACCGATGTGGTGGATCATTCTTTTCTACTACACATATTACCTGTGTGGAGGCAGTTGTCGGTTGCTGGTAAGCTCCAGGAACGCCATACTGACCAGGGGGATATGTTCCTCCATACTAATAATTACAGAACAATTCTATTAGGATACATTTTAAATATTTTAATATATACTATATTAAAGAGCCACTGTGCAGTTGTATATAAAAAAATTTCAAGAGAGGCTTTTCTAGTGAATTAAAAGTTATGGCGCCATCATCTGTTCTTACCGGAGGCACCGCAGGGTGGTAGTAGTAATTGTAGGGGTAAGTGTATCCTGCATACTGCTGTTGGTTCTGTGGGTACCACTGATAGTATGGTTGCTGCTGCTGCTGCATTGCAGAAGTGTCAGTCGCTGCTGCTTGATACTGTCCAGCCTAATAACAAGCAAAAAAGCTGTTAAAACAATCTACACAATACCTGATCCACATTCCATATCTTTTTTTTTTTTTTAAACACAACACCAGAGCTGCACATTTGATTAAAATAAAGATTAATAGATGACAGATCAATAAATTATTCAGAAGACAATGCACACAACCTTTGGGTGTGCTTTATTTTTTTAATCCAACACAGTAAAGCAGTCTGATTATAGTAGAGTTACTACGCATTAAATGGTGCGTTTCCCCCAAAACACCAAACTGCTGTTTTTTTATAATGCTTGTGTACAAAATTCTTAGGCATCTTATCTGATGAAGTAAGGGAGGATTGAACTAGTGATCCTGCCGGCGAGTATGGACAGTTATTTATCCGTTTTGTGTAAATTGAAAATGCCTGATGTGGTTGTCAGTAAGTGCTGTAGAGTTGTGGACTTGAAGTTTAATTACTGTACAGTCATTTGTACAAAACACACTTCAACAGTGATTAAATCTCTGCTTAACCTGTGTGCTGGTGAGGTTGTTTGCAGCTGCCTTGGTGGAGCTCTGGCTCTTGCTGATGGAGGCCAGCGCCTGTCTCGCTTTCTCCCACTCAGGGTTTTCATGAACAGGCGGATCTGTTGCAGTACTGCCCCCATAAGGCCTGGAGATAGAAGAACAACATCTATCAGTTTATAATTAGTCCCTTTTCCCCTTATAATTAGTTTACTTCATAAACAATCATTAAAACTAACTAAAATTCCAGATCAGACTAGCAAGCTATGAACTGGCCCTCATTGAGAGACAGGATCCAGATTTTGAGGGCTGAACGAAATGTAGCATGACTAGCATGTAGCATGACTACTAGCATAGTTCGGTTCTAATGTAACGCCAATGTACGGTACGCTAGCGAACTGCAATACACATTTAGCAACGTTTAAAAGATGCAGAACAGAAAATCAATACTCTATAAAAAGCATTTATTTATAAGGCGAACAATTTTACCAGCTCGCAGTCGCGGTCTGTTGGGTCGTATTGGTCGCCATTTTGCTGCGGGCAGTTTAGCTATGTTAGCAGGCTGGCTATATTAGTCTTATCAAAATATATTTCCAAATACACACAAAAAAATTATTTTAGATATCCTACCAACTCGACAAATATTGTCAACTACAACAAACAACTCTGAAAATAAACGTAGCCGGTTTTAAGGCACGACATCGAGAGTCAACACCTAAAACAAAATGGCTGCCGGTAACGCTTGTGAGGATTAAAACAAACTCCCACTGGAAAGGCCCCGCCCACAACGAGGATGACACGCCCACATATGGGTACCACGCCCCTTGTTATGCTCTTGTGGTGATTGGTAGGAATTTATTAAGTAGAAATAAAATGACCACAAATTATGTCGTCATAATACTTTTTTTAAACCAAATTGTAGAGAACGATTGCTACTATTTAATAGAAAAGCCTTTTTTGATGATAGATAGATAGATAGATAGATGATAGATAGATAGATAGATAGATAGATAGATAGATAGATAGATAGATAGATAGATAGATAGATAGATAGATAGATAGATAGATAGATAGATAAACAATCAAGAGAACTAACTAGAATTCCAGATCAGACTAGCAAGCTATATACTGGCCCTTATTGATGTTGTGCATCCTAACTAACGCTACTTATTAGCTACTTATCCTTTCAGGCATCTAGCACATTGTGAATGGACCATCAAGATTTTTCTTTATTCATGGACACAGGTGGTGCAGTAAACCTTCCCTTGCTGTCCAAAAACCTGGGTCCCAGTGGGTGGCATAGCAGGTCAATACCTTCCCTATAGTTTTTTTCTTAACAGTTTTTTCTCTCATTCTCATGTTCTAGTCCCTGGTTTGATCCTTGGTGCTTTTAGTGTAGCCATTCTTTACATGCTCTCCCTGTGTCTGTGTTTGTTTTTTCCTCCCACCTCCCAGAGTTATGCAAGTAAAAGCTTGGCATCTACAGACTTCCTGCTACACCAGTTTCCTTTCAGGCATCTAGTACAGCTCGAATGGATCAATCAAAATTCTTCTCTGTTCTGTTTGTGCACTCAGGTGGTGGAGTAAACCTTTGCTGGTTGTCAAAATAACTTGGCCACAGTAGGTGTTTGAAATTTGATCCTAAGCTTGAGGTCATCTATGTAACATGTACATGCTCTTCCTGTGACTGTGTTGGTCTACTCTGTTTCTCCCCTTTCACCTCCCAAAATTATGCAAATAGGTAGCTAGACCCCTATATAAACGTGTCTGTATGGATCCCGCAATGGATTGGTGTTCCATTAAGTATACCTCTCACATAGTATCCCATCCTGGCATAGGCTGCAGATTCATATTCAGTACGGACTAAAGATTACATGCTTATGCTTCTTATATTTAACATTATGTCACATTATGCCATCATGCTCATGCACATAACTTTCATTCAATGTTGCATATGCAAATTTATTCAGTCACAAAGAATAAATAATACTGCTCATGTTCTTCCCAAACATGGGGGGGGCATTGTCCCATAGGACTCCATCTTCAGGATACTGGAGAGAACATTACAACGGTACACGTCGTACACGTAGCACGGCACCACGCTTAGAATTCCTGCATTCTGATTGGTTCTCTTGACCCAGACAATCGTTGAACGACAGCGCATGTCGTCCAATGAAAGTGTAGTAAACACACAAGGCCCGCCCACAGCCTTGCTTTCATTGGATAGAAACGTCATCAATCTCCTTATGGTTGTGTTCTCGGGTGGATCCCTCACAAGGAGGCGTTACTTGGTTTGTTGTTGTTTTTAGAAGTGGAAGTGGATCGTCGACATTTTTTTTACAAAAACAGATTAGGACTGGGGTTCTACATTTCAGAATCTGGGCATTCAGGATCTTCCTTTTAGGATCCGGGCATTGTTGAAGGTTTCAGCTCAACCCCTGCTGAGGAAAATAAATAAAAAGGTGGGTTATTTTGTAAGGTCGTTTAATCTTATCCATATGTGCTGGAGAGGGCAACAGAGCTGCCTTGTGTGCAGTAACAAGGCCCCGTTTCATTCCAGTTTACAGTTCAGGACAGTCTGTTCATGACAAAATACCACGTGATCGAGACACTTAAATGTCTTGTGTCTCCAATTCAGATTGTAAACAAATTAACTTAATGAATTAATCAATCATTAATAGTGAATAACTATATAGCTGACTCAGGTAGCAGGAATAGAGGTGTCAAGCTTCTTTTCTTTAAGAAATCAAGTCAGGTTCTACAACAGATCCAACAATATTCCAGTAACAAGAAGGTAGAGAGAAGAAAAGAGAAGAAAAAAGAACCACAAAGAAAAAAATACTAGTAACATTTACAGCCAGAGTAGTCCAGGAGAATCCTATATATATATATATATATATATATATATATATATATATATATATATATAAATAAAATAGTGACCAACTATAACTAACTCAAGTAGCAATCATGAGACGTGTCAAGGTTTTATTTAATTTTTTTTTAATTAAGAAAGCAAGACAAATACAAGTACGTAACAGATCCATCAGGGTTTTTACTAAAAAGAAAGAAAGAGAGGGAAAACAAAGTCAAAAAGAATCCTATAAATAAACATGTACAATTTGTCAGCCGGTAAAATAAGAAAGAGAAAGAATAACATCAGGAACATTCAGTCCACTTCTCCGGCTACCATATTTTCTACAAAGATCGAGAAGGGTTGCTAAATGGGAAAACATCTCATACCTTTCAAAATCACATCTTCTTCAAATATATAATAATTCATTCAACTTAATTAATAAACGGATTATTAATAGTAACTAAAATAACTGACTCAAACAAAGTTTTTCTACAATTTTTTTTTAATAAAGGTATTGTTATTAAGAACGAAAGACAAATTCAAGCATGCAACAGTTCTATCAGTGTTCCAGTAACAAGAAAGCCAGAAAGAAAAAAAACCCAGACAAAACAGAACAGTAAGATTTAAAGCCAGACCAGTCAAAAAGAATACTACATATAAACTTGTACAATTTTTCACTAAGTATTAACGCAAGAAACTAAAGTATAACATCGAGAACATTCAGTCCAGTTCTTCTACCAATCTTTCTGAAGAGCATCATATTTTCTCTGACTATACATCAGAATCAGAATGGATATTATTGCCAAGTACGTTCTCACACACAAGGAATATGTATTGGTAAGAGAAGGTTCTAGGTTCAACAAAACATTAATGAAAAATCATATGAAGTCAGGTTAATGTATTAAAAAAAATACAGATCTTATATACAGAGATGTCAATTTTCTAATAAGTTTCTACCTGTACAAACCTACACGGAAAACTGGAGAGGCATTTCAGTGAGAGAGTATCTGAATATGTAACAGTATCATTGTGGGGATTTAACAAGCAATAGTTCAGTGTGTTCATGACTTTAATTTAAACACTCACCTCACTAATATTTATGTACTGTCTGTTTCTGCTCCTCAGAAGATGAGTAGCCAGTACCAGCGCAGTGTTCCTTATGATGTGAGGAGACTGGAGGGAGAGAGAGTTCGTGCCAAACATCCTGACAAAATTCCGGTTAGTGTCATGTACTGTATGGAGAAACAATGCTCCGACAGCTTGACTGAGAGTCATTAAAGCTTAAGGATTATGTATTTGCTTGTCTTATGCTTGGTTTCATTGACATTCAGCATTGTTTTGTTTATTAGATCATTGTGGAGAGAGCCTCTAGATCACGTGCCCCTGAACTCGACAAAAAGAAATACCTCGTTCCCTCAGACCTGACAGGTGAGTGTGACTGCTTTTGTGAGGAGAAAACATAGCGGTTCTGTCATCATTATATCTCATTTGTTTAATTCACACAGAGCTCCAGATCTGGAGTGTGCCAAATTTTCTGCCAGACCGATGTAATGCCCTTTTTTTGGTCTTTTATTTCACAATGACCAGTCGAAAAAAAAGTGCTGATGAATGGGTGACATTTGGTCTGTTTCGCTTTACTCACATAGACAAAACACAAGAAGAAATACACTATACGGACAAAAGTGTGTGTGTGTGTGTATGTTTGTGTGCACTTGACCATAAAAGTCATATGTGCTTTTTGAACATTCCAATCCACATTTATTCAACATTTTCTGTTGTGATAACCTCCACTCTTCTGGGGAGATGTTCCACTAGATTTTGGAGTTTGGTTGTGGAGATTTAAGCTCATTCAACCACAGGGTGTTAGTAAACAGGAGGCCTGGGGTGCAGTCAACTATTCATTTCATTTCTCAGGTGTTCAATATGGTTGAGGTTAGAGCTCTATAGCAGGACACTCAAGATCTTCCACTCCTACCCATGTAAACCATATGTTCATGGGACTGGCTTTGTGCACAGGGGCATTGTCATGCTGGAACAGGTTTGGTCTCCTTGTTCAATTTAAGAAAAAGATGATCCTGAGTGCTTGAAAATAGGATGCAGAGAACATCACATTGATTTTTATCTATCTGAACTCTCTTTCTTGTCATAAATGTCCTGTTCTGTGACTAACAGACTGATTGTGTCTTTGTCTCAGTTGGCCAGTTGTGCTTCCTGATCAGACAGCGAATATCTATGAGGCCAGAAGAAGCGCTCTTCTTTTTCGTTAAAAATTCGCTTCCACCTTCCAGCTCGCCGCTTTCAGTTGTTTACGAGGTATTACACAAACGCTCACACAATACACCTTAACATGTTGTCAGATCAGTGTGTAAGCAGCTATTAACCTTATAGTTTACATCAAAAAATCTGTTACTGTTTTGTATTTCTCAAATACTTTAAAAATACATTAAATAACAGAAATAATAAATCTCTAATACCAAAGATTACAATACATCCACTCTCTATTTTATTAGGATCAACTGTACACCTGCACATTCATAGTATTGTCTAATCATCTCGAACAAATTTCCTCTAATCTATTTTATACAAAAAAGGCAACTCCACCCACAGAACTGTCACTCAGTGTTTCTAAATTGCTCAAACCAGCCAATCTGGCATTAACAACCATGTCATTGTAAGGTCTCAAAAGTTTACACTGATTTATAATGATTTCTGTGTTCATGTGTTTCAGGAACACCACGAGGAGGACCTGTTTCTGTACATGACTTACAGCAATGAGAGTGTGTACGGTGCCTGAAAGGATAAAAAAATGTTAGAACTGGAGGAAGAGGGAGCCAGTGAGGGACTTTGGGTTGTGTGAGAAGATGTGATGGATTAAAAAAAAAGTGTTGTGGTGACATTTGTATTGTTTTACCACTAAAAATCGATTTCTATGAAGCCGAGATTACAGAGCTGAACATCGGTTTGGTTTAAAGCATTTAACTGGTTGGTGTTTCAGTTCTATGGATTTAATAACATTTAATATTTAAGTAAGGCTTTGTGATTATGTATAGAATTGATAAAGAAAAAAAAACAGTGTAAATGATTTGAACATTAGAATGGGGAAGTTTTGAGAGTACAAAATGATCTCACATTTCCATGACTCTAACCAAGGAGCGACTCATCTGTATTTAATGAAATTATTATTATTATTTTTTTGTAAAGGTATATGATAATTTTTCTGTAAAAAAAAAAAAAAAAAAAGAAAGAAAAAGAGTCATTTATGCAGTGTTGTGCTGGTCTGTTTTTTTTTCTTTTTTTCTTTCTTTTTTTTTTAAATTTCTTTCCAAAAATCAATTATTTTGAGTGTTATGCACAAATGAGAGTTTAGAACTTATATATAAAAACTATGTAAATACATTGTATGGCCAAATGTTTGTAGACATCTGACTTGCACACCCTTTCTGAATATCGTATTTCAGTCTCCCTTTGCTGTTATAATAACTTCCATTTTTCTGTGAAGGTTGTTCACTATGTCACAGATTTTGGAGGGTGATTGTGGAGATTTGTTTATTTAGCCACAAAAGTTTTGGATGAGTTCGTGTTTATGTTCATTCCAAAGGTATTTGGGGTGTTGAGGTCAGGGCTTTATGCAGGCCTCTGTTTTCTCCTTAAATATGTGATATTTTTTATGTGTGCCAAAGTTAAAATATTTTAGCTGGCGAATCAAGGAAGCCAGGTCTTTACAACAGTGAAGAGTGTGAGGTAAGATGTAATCTAAGTAGCCAAAATGAAAAATTTTACAACTGTTTTACAAAAGATACGTTGAATGTAATATCCAAGAATGCAAACACATTCAAATAATTCACGTGTCCAGACAAGAAATGTTTCCAAAACCGCTTTCAGCACATTAGGTATAAGAATAAAAATGAATATTTGTTTATTTTAAATTAAATAATTGATGATGGATACCTGTGTTTCCTGGTAGACTGATAGTAAGTTCACTAAGAAAAGTAATGTATATAACACAGTGGGATAAAAAAAAAAAAAACCCAAATACCATTATTTTGCAATAAAGCTCTATTAATAAAGAGTGCAAAAAGCTCCGCACTCTGCTCTTGTTTTCACTATTCAAGGTACCGACAAACAGCCTGTATCTTTTGATCAAAATAAGCTTGGCACTTTGTATATAAAACCAAAAGTTTGCTCAGGTGCTGTGGCACAAGACCATGCAGTGCTTTACACATTAGTAGCAATGTAAACTGGGTAAGACAATGGTGATGGTCAAAACACCTCAGTGAATTATATACTTTTTATTGAGGAGGAGGACAATTAAGAAAGAAAGAGAAAGAGAAAGAGAAAAAGCTGCAAAGCACAAAGCTGTGTGTGTTTGTGTTTGATAATGGAATGCTGGAAAGTGTACCAAAGAGTGGAGGTGAATAAAGAGTGATTGTGGAGCAGTCCAAGCTTGCCTGCTGTTTTCTCGTCCCCCCGAGCCAAGTAATAGTGCAGTCAGCAAAACATCTTTTAACTAACTGTGAGTAGTTTCCAAAATGACTTGTAGTTTTAAACCATTTCACTTAGACTTTCTGGTGCACTAACTATTATTTATTATTTTGATTATTTAATCACAATTTTAATCTGTTTTATTATTAGCAATAAGCCACTTGATGTTTTGTGTGTGTGTGTGTGTGTGTGTGTGTGTGTGTGTGTGTGTGTGTGTGTGTCAAACCATTCACTTTTGGATGTGGAAGGAGTGCAAGGAAGTGGAAAGTGTCTGGATGATGTGTGATAAAAAGTTTGATGAGGAAGTGTGAAGAAATTAAGATGATGACTACGTATTAAGCATTTGTTAATTTCTCTAAACAGTGATTCTGCTGTTTCAAACGTACCTTTTATTTTTATATATTGTTTTGTTTTAAGTGATTTGTTTAAGGAAACAAAACATAAGAAAGATGCTGATGTGGAGATGAAAGTGCTCACAGATTAAATTAATGATAATAAAATGATTTGCATTGACTGCATTCTGTTCTCTACAAATGGTGATTTGATAACTGATAAGCTGATAAGGTCAAAAGTTTATATTATATAGTATATTTGTACATTTGTTATTTTTTTTTATGAATTTATTCCCAATTGTTTATATTTATACTATTTAGTCTTCCACTCTTTTATTTCCTATAAGCTAAAAAAGAGAAAGAAGAAGAAGAACCTAATGTGTAAAGCAAACTGAAAGATCCAACAGAAGAAATTTACTGTTAGGCTGAAATGTTTTTACTCCAAAACCTGATGGAACTAACACTGCAGCATTGGGTAATTAATACAAATAAAAGAAAAAATTAATACAACAGACTCAATGGATCTAAAAATGTGCCACAAGTACACTATAGGTTGTGTGATAATGTCTAATGCATGTATGAATAAAAGATTAAATTAGAGCTCTTACCCAAATATCTAAGTTACTCCAGTTAGAAAAAAAGACAAAAAAGGAACTGATACCAGACACCAAAGGTGACAGGCCATTATTGTATTGAAAATATTCTTTGTCAGAAAATAAATGTGTCATGCTTTAGTGTTGCATTTCAAGTAGATTTGACGTTTTGGTGCAGTTATCGTTTTTACTCGGAAAACCAGTAAAAAATCCAGTGAAAAGTGAAAATCCAGTAAAAGGACCAATATACTGACCCATAACTGGGCAAATTCATTCAGAAGCACTGCCTGTATTTTTAATAGCAAAACTAAAGGATTTCTATCATTTATACTATTAATATCAATTTTCTAAAACCAACAAAACTCCTCAGGTTTAATATAATCCCTGCAGCCAGACTAGTATCAGTGCTGTTGAGCTTCTGATGTACGGGTTACTAACATTTATATCATTTTACATACACATGGTTGAGTGTTATGGGCAGTGCTGGGATTTGAGCTCATGACCCACTGAGCAAAATGCCAAAATCTTAAAAATGAACCTGCTTCTGCTGTTACAAAAAATGTAGAAAACATATTGAACAGCTGGGCTGGTTTAAGTATTTTGGAAATCGCTAATATTTAATTTTCCGTGCATAACATTCTACAAAAGAGTTTACAGAGAATGAAACACAAAACAAACAAATCAGGATCATGAGCAGCAGATCTATGGACACAATGCCTCATGGATGAGAGAGGTCAAAGGAGAATAATTGCCTACATGCCACGTCAAGTAGCTTGTCATTCCAACCATATATACAGTATCTGATGTGAAATTTCACAAGAATTGAAATTTCTCCAGAACGCTGTTGCTAAATAAACAACAGAGATCAATGCCACAAAAAGGACAAACTAAAGTAAGTTGTCATAGTCATATAAAGTGCATCGTGTGCAACCAAGTGCAAACAATGCAAGACAAAAGACAGTGCAAACAGACAATACAAAACAATGCAGGACAGATACACAAAATTAACCAGTATACCTTCTGTATAATGTTATACAGTATTTTGTGCAAAAAAAGAGAACTGTAAACAAGAGTGTACTTGTGTAAATATACACAGATGTTGTGCAAAACAGCAAAAGCAGCAATTGAGTAGGTGTGAAAAACAAAATGTAAAACAGTTTTAATATGGGTTGTGCTGTACACATGGATGCGTATGCATTGTATTGAGTATTTGAGTGTTTTTGAATGCATACATTTGAATGTATACAGTAATTTAATATAGCTACTCTTTACAACCAGGGTAAGCAAACAAAGCAGACTCCACAACATACTAAACCTTGAGGTTGATAGGATACAGCAGCATATCCCATCAAGTTCCACTGTTCCACTGTCAACCCAGGACTGGAATGTTTTATTTAAACTGGACCCTTAAAGACTGAAAATAATATTTCCTTGTTTGGTTATCTGAGTTATTATATTCTTGCCATTCTCCTTTGCCCTCACTCATGAACATTGGAGTGATGTATATCAGTCAGTCAAACATTAAACCACCTGGCTAATATTGAACAACAGTAATGAATGTGTGCTGTGGTATCTGGCACCAAGACGTTACCAGCAGCTACTTGTTGATTATGAGGTAGGGACTTAAATTGTTTGTCCAGATGCTTGATTAGTTGTGATGTTCTTTAAACCATTCCTGAACAATTTTTGTATCTTGGATGTGCAGGGTGCTTTTATTATTATAGTTGATTATAAGAAACAATACCAAAAGTCAACTAAACAGAAAGTTCCTTTGGTCAGAAGAAGTAACAATAAATTTTTTTATAATGCAGCAATAAAAAGGAACAGGAAAGTGTCTGGATGGTAAATGATAACAGTTTAATGAGGAAGTGTGAAGCAATCAAGACAGTGGATGACTATCACTTATCACCTTTGTAATCATATATGAATTTCTTTAAACAGGGGTAGTGCTGTTTTAGAGAGTATTATAATAGTTACGCAAGTCCATTTCGTCTGGGGTTTTTGCCTGGTGTTAGACACTGGTGATTTGGTTTAGGAAACGAAAGATAAGAAAGCACAGAAGGTGAGAGACCATGGATGGCAATGTGGAGATGAAAGAGCTCACTCTGTCAGAAGTACACGAGATTGAGAATGAAGAGAAAGATGAAATAGAAGGTAAAAAAATATTAATTTAATTAATAAATTCAATTATTCACATTGACAGCATTCTGTACTCAACAAATGAGTTAGTAACTAATAAGGTACACCAAAAGCTTATATTCAAAATATTTCCCTGTTTTGTATGTTTTCCTGCTTGTACGTTTTCTGTACTTTACTTTATCTTCTATCATTTGCTCAAACTTGTGTTGTAATCATATTGAAGAATGTGTGTAAGATGTGTGTAAGAACTAAGGTAAAAGTGAAAAAACTTAAGTTAAATAGTGGGAAAAGAAAAAAACCCCCACAAATTAAGGAGCTGCTTTAACAGTCTGCGGCTCTCACTGTGCAATGTTGAATATTTTACTCCTTTAGTTCTCCACTTTTTTTTGTAAAAAAATCTGTAAAAATTACAAACTAAAAAAAAAAACGTGTAAATGAGTTGCCAGCCACTTAACCAAACTGCGTTTACAGTATAGTACTGTTATTGCCAAATATACAACTTTAAATTAATCGGTAATGAAACCTTTTGGTTGTGGAAAACAAATAAATCATCTACTCACAGAGGGTTTTTACCATATCAATGATTATATGATTTATTACAGTGCCTGTAAAAAGTTTGGTAAAACACCTAATCTTTTATTGCTTTTGAGATACGTCCATGTTTACTTTTTGACATTGAATACCTGGAAGAAAGTTTTGTGGAAAAATCAGTCAAACGTTTACTTTTTCATTGTATAGACAAAATGTTGGCCAAGTACACACATAAGGAATTTGGTTTCAGCTGTTGGTGACTCTCCAAAGTACATAAATACATATGTAAAAAACAAATGTAAATACATAAATAACAATACATTTAACAATACAATACACTATACATTTAGCTTATAAACAAGACTATACAAACAATACAGATTTAGTAAGACCACAATATACAGAGTATATGACAGATCAATAATGTACATAAATTGGAAGAGTCCATGAGTGCAACCATGAAGCATTTTTTTTGCTGTAACAGAAAAACTGTAGGAGAAGTAAAAAGAGAAGAAATTGGCAGACTGCCTTACACCCATAGTCAAACATGTAGATGAAAGCTTAATTGTTCGGGGTTGTTTTGGAGCAGGGAAGGAAATAACCTTGAATACTGAACCAGCATGTCTTTTATTCTATACTTCATCACCATGCAATTGAAATCAACTTCACCATACAACAAAACAATGACCTGAAACATATGCCAGGCTCTGTAAGCATTATTTAGAGAGCAAACAGTCAGCTGGAGTGTTATTCACCCATTCACCACACCCAAATCCTTTTAACTGGATCGCACCATCAAAAAGAAATATCCAACTAGTAAAGAACACCTTTTTTACAAGCAGCACGGCAAAGTATTTCATCTGTAGGTTTGAGGAAACAAACTGTCATTTATATATTTGTTTTGTCAAAGTAAATCTTATGCACTATACTGAACTTATGTGCTATTCTATACACTTATCACTACATATGGATAGAACATCAAAAGATCTTATTTGAATTAGTTGTTCTATAAGAAAATTATATCATATTAGAAAAAGTGTAAAGTGCTTCCAACCCATTAGCTTCAAAAACAGACTTTTCTGCTGCCTAGTATATCGCAAACCTTGACATGTGCTACTGTTACTAGATAATCACTGATATTCACTTCACCTGTCAGTGTGGAAAGATATTTCTGAAAAGAACACTTCCCTGAAAACCTCAAACAGGACGTGAGAAAGATTACAATCAGAATGTTTAGGGAACGAAAAACTAACTTTCGATGTGCTAGTGATACTTAGAGTGTAATAAAGAAACATATAAAACCAATTCACTGGCAAGTAATGAGATTAGGAGGTGCCTGGCCTGGAACCGAGGACCGGAACTGATTCACTGATATACTGATTCAGCAGATCGTGTCAAAAAATTGCACTATTGCAATGATGCTAAGACTCTTGCTTAAGGGTTAAAAACTGTGCTACAGTCAGTGTATGCTGAATGAGTCCTCCCCCTTAAAAAGTGTAACTCGATCTGGTCCTTTAGAGACAATCCAGAAACAGTTTCCAGCATAGGCTGTGAGGTTACCATGGAGAAAAGCCCAGAGCCTGGCATTGGGTCATTTAGTATCTGCGTGTGCATAATGTATTAAAGAGAGAGTGCACAGCAATCAGCCTCTGCAGACACAACAAACCTCCTCCAAGCCCTGCTGAGAAGATTGCACTCTGAAGCGACATTCAATCCCAGTATGTACATCAAATTTTGTAATTTCGGGCCCTATGCGGATGTGAAAGTGTCTGGGGAACCAAAGGAGGAATCTAGTACAGGTGAAGAATATAAATAAGTCACACACACACACACACACACACACACACACACACACACACACATTAGCTAGGGTTGTTATGTCTGCATGCCATACTCTAACTTTTATTTCTGTTTATTTTTAGATGTGTACAGACGAGTTCGTATGTACAAGAGGATTTCTGCTCTTTTCACCATTCTCTCTATAGTCCTACTGGCTGTGGTTTTTGCTCTGGCTATGAAGTGTAAGTACAACCTTAGACTCCTTATTCTAGACTGGTGCTGCTGTAAAACATAAAAAAAAATTAACATCCAGCAGGCGTTACTCAAATAATGACAATATAATTTGATAGATAAATTTCTATAATGAGTTTATTTATTTTTGTTTGTGCTGTATTCATTAATTATTTGTGATATTTTGCATACTGCCACTAGATGGCGCGCACATGCAAAACGGCACTGAATTATGTATCGTATTGGAAATCTCGATCACTTAAAATAATAAATAATATAGAATTCTTTATACTTAATTGTGATTCCAAATGTAAGCCAAAATAAAGAATGTTAAGATCAGTTTATATTTCTTTAATTTTGCAGTCCTAGAGCTGATCTTCAGTGATCTGCCAGATATATAATAATAATACAAAATAATTACATAACATAATTAATCATTTGTAAGTGTTTTCTTACATTACTCATTTTTGGTGCACATAAGTCGAATATGACATGTTAATACACAGCGAGGTGATTTTACTGCACAACAAATTAAGATGAATTACCACCCAATGTGAATGCAATGTGCTGCTCTAAATCATATAGAGATAAATAGTGCCTCAAGATTACATTTTAAATAAACATGTATACACATAAATAAATAGTTATTACAAAGTGTAAGAGAGGGAGAGATAAAGTTGTGTGCATAAGTGCTGCAAATCCAATAATATTACAGCTGTTGGTGTTAATTCCTTTTGCCATTTTCCACCATAGTTCTCAGTTTAACATTGTGCATAGATCTGGAACTGTATGTTGTGTGTATGTTATGGTAAAAAATTGACAATGATGGCTTGTGCCTTCAGCTGAACCAGCCAATAAGAATCGAGTATTGCTGACCATGGTAAAATAAATAATTTGTGTCCAAAATCGAACATTATTATATTGTTTATATGTTCTCTTGACGCCAAAACCTTAGTAACTGAAGTTCAGTCCATCCAGAAGTGTCCGGAGTCATTTGCAGTGAAACAACTTGATGACTTGAACTGCAGCCGCCAACTGTGTCAGGCCATGTACCCTTCAGTGCAGGCTGCCCAACACCACGGTAACACATTATATCGTTTTATATATATATATATATATATATATATATATATATATATATATATATATATATATATATATATATTTTCTATTTCTAATAATGATCTATTGCCATGTTTTATCATTGGTGTGAATTCTTTCTGCTTCTCCACAGTGTATCGGTGCGCTCAGTGTGAGCCGGGCTGGATAAAGTTTCAGAACTCCTGCTACTTTAAATCTAAGGAGCGTCTAAACTGGCAGGAGAGCAGGGAGGCATGTCAGAAACAGGACGGAGACCTGGCTGTTATCTACAGTGAAGATGTGCAGGTAAAGTAGTCATTCTGTCAATCAGGGGAACTAAAACAGACAACACTATTAAAGCACTTTGCTTTCATGTCTTACTGATACACTTTATCTTTATCTCTGTAGAAATTTCTGTCTGAGAATGAGGGTCTGCTGTACTGGATTGGGCTTCGCTATGTGGATAAGAAAACATGGAAATGGAGTGACGATAAAGAACTAACCAAGAGGTGAATCATCATTGCTTAGTTTTTGGGCAACAGTCAGTACGGTGTTGTATTTGTGCTAATAATATAACAATAATACTTGAAGTAATATTTACAATGCAGATGGAATGCTGTGCATTAATATTTACATTATTCAGACCAATAAACTGCAGATTCTCTCTCAGAAACTTGCTTACCTTTCAACACTGGAGTATAACACTGGATTCTAATCTGAATCTCTTTGTTTTTAGCTGTAACTAAAGGTTGTTATGGTAATGGTTGTAGCTTGAATTTTGTTGAATCTTGTTAAATCTAGTAAAGCTTATCTGTTATATGTAAAATTGTGCATAGTTATTTAAATGAATATATGTAGTTAAAACTAAATTGTGAAATTGTGCTGAAACTGTCCAGTATTGGTTTTTTAGCTATTGCATATCTGTGTGCACCGCTGGAATACACTTTTTGCAATGAGTATTTTGCAACTAAATTAAGTGTATTACAGCTTGTAAATAAGTCATACAATAAACAGCTACACCAGACTCTAACTGGGAAACTGGGAAACACATGCATATGTACAATCAACTTAGCTAATCTGGTATTTGTTTATTTATTTTTAATTTATTTCCAGCTACTGGGCCACCGGCCAGCCGAATCTAGACTCTCAAGGCTACTGCACACTGCTGAGAGGACGGGCAGCACACATGAGCAACTGGTATACAAACTATTGTGAAGCGATTTCACAGTATATCTGCCAGAAAAATTAAAGCAGAGAAGGATCGAACCATCACAAATAATACACCTGCTCTATTTGCCTCTAATCACCATTTACTTGCAGTAACATAAATCAGTACATTAAACAATCTTGTTCTTTGATGCACAATCAAGTAGTCATGCATTGTATTTTTCACTATTGCGAATGCTGAATGTATTTGTTGAAAGTGACACCTTTTACTTAGTTTTTTATTGCACTGCTGCAATTCCTAAGTACATTTCTGGGTAGCTGCTTTTAAAGTATGTAGTAAGATACCAGTGAGTATCAGTAGTGAGTAATCAGTTATGACTTTACAGTGATTTGATTAAAAATTTTACTGTTTTATATGCTTTTTAATGCAAGCTTTTTAACCCACACATTCTGTCATATGATTTTTCACTCAATAAAATATTCTAATGATTGCTCATCAATAACCTTTGAAGATGTACAACTTCGATTTACTCTCAACACATTTTATCTTTCAAAAAGGTTTTTTTATCTCTAGACCATCCAAATGCTTGTTGTTTATCTCTGAACTGAGAAGGGTGTGGTGAATAATTTGAGACCAAAACACCACATGCTTTTTGTGTCTGAAGACTCTTGGGTCTTAGTCATCTCTCTCACATATTGTGCCCAGCCTTGTTAAACAGTGACATCCAATGTTCCAACAGCGGATTGTTGGCTACCACCAACGCAGAAGCCAGGGTAAACGCTAAACAGTCATTAAACATGAAACAGAAGTGCATTCAGTACAACAAAGCAGTCTAAACTGACTTTCATGTCTGCAGATCCTTATTTATTGTTTTATGCTCCATTCTGCACAATCTTTAAAAATCTGTCCTAATGAAAACCCCAAGAGGGTCTAAAACACACCAGTCCTTCTGGAAACAATTTCCATTCCATGATCAAAGTCATTATTATCAAGAACATGACTATCTTCATGTTTCTTTTTGCATTTATGATGATTGGCTGAGTAAGTAACTACAGCAGTTGCTAATTAACTGGAATACATTTCTAAAACTAAGATTAAGTGTAGAGAAAGAAAGGATCTGTTAATGATCCAAAACTTACAATCTCATTGGTCAAGCTACTGGTGGTATCGTAATGGCTTGGACTTACATGACTACTTCGGGCACTACTACAGGCCACTAAACAATTATAGCTTAGAATGCATACGAAAAATACACTATATGAATAAAACATTGTGGACCTTACCAAAAGATTTGTATTTGCATTAAAAAAATCCCATTGCACATTAAGTTCCCTTTTGCTGTATAATACCATCCACTTTTCTGGGAAGATGTTCCACTAGTTTACTAATGGAGATTTGTGCTTATTCAGGCACAGGGGCATTAGTAAAAACAGATACTGATGTAAATGAAGGAGGCCTGGGTTGCAGTCAGTATCCAAATTCATTCCAACGCTGTTCAACCGGGTTGAGGTCAGAGCTCTAACGCAGGCCACACAAGAACTTCCACTCAAACTCATGTAATCAATGTAGGGGCTGTTTGGTGCACAGGGGCATTATCATGCTCGTTTCTGTCTCCTGTTTCAATAAAGTGCAAATTTAATAATGTATCCAAAGACATCCTAAAATCATCCATGATGATTTGTTGATTTTCTCATTAGGCTATTAAACTATCCAGATGAGAAGTTTCTGCATAAAAAAGGGCATATTTTAAAGTCAAGCCTAAATAATACAAAAAAAGAACTTGGACAATAAGGATGCTAAATAAAACAACAGATTTCCTAAATGCTGACATGTCAAATAAGACACTTTTGGGATAAAAGTCATGATCTAAATCTAAAAATCTAAAATAATCTAAGATTTTGCATGTCAAGACAGAAGCAAATGATGCTTTTTTTTTTTTTTTTTTTTAAGTTGCTAGATGTGCAAAAACTAATACAGAGAAGTGAGCTAAGCTTGTGTAACTCAAGTAGTACTCAGATCAAATACTGATTTGGTATTAATTTGTACTGTTTAATTACAGTATTTAGAAATGTTTTAATTTGTCTATCGTAAAAATGCCTAGTACTAGCACACTGGCAGAAAAGTTAGACCAAACCCTGAATTGGACAACAGTTCATTGGATACAATTAAGAAATTTAATTTTTTTTAAAATTTTTTAAATGACTAGGCAATTGTCCAATGTTTAACATATAGTTATGGTATTGTTACAAAACACATACAACTTTTCAAAAAATTTTCAGTAAAATGCATCGCTCACAGGTTTGGCTTGTCTACAGGATGGAAGTGGTTGTGAAGTGTGTTCTATCCCTGGACTCTGGATGGGAAGGTCACAAGTTCACCACCAAACTGCCACTGGTGGGCCCCTGAGCAAGGCCCCCTAAGCCTCAGCCGCTCATTTTAAGTTGTTCTGGATAAGGGCGTCTGCCAAATGCCGTAAATTTAAATGTTATCTAAAAACATCTGTAGCAGCTGTTTGTGAAGCTTGAAAATGCATTTTTATATTTTTCAATATTTAAAACATGGCAAATTATATGAAAAGGTCAATTGTTTTAACTTAAACTACTTAAACTCGGGTTTTTCAATAGTACTGAGAGTTATAATATCATTACCTGTGTAAAATTTTACCAAGAATTGAGATGGTTTGGACATGTGCAGAGGAGGGACATGGGGTACATCGGTAGGAAAATGCTGAGGATGGAGCCGACAGGAAGGAGGAAAAGAGGAAGACCAAGGGGGAGGTTTATGGATGTGGTGAGGGAAGACATGCAGGTAGTTGGTTTGATGGAGAGGACAGGGGGGGTATGGAGACAGATGATCCGCTGTGGCGACCCCTTAAGGGAGAAGCCGAGAGAAGAAAAAGCAGAAGAAGAAGAAGAAGAAGAAGAAGAAGAATAAGAAGAAGAAGAAGAAGAGGAAGAAGATAAAGAAGAAGAAGAGGAAGAAGAAAAAGGGCTTGGAAGCATGTCTTCCTTGTTTGTTGTAGCATCATGTAAATTCTCAGTGACAGCCAAAAGGGAAGTCTCTGTGGAGGGTGTGTTTACTTTAAAGCCAGACTGTTTGAGATCTTGAAGGTTGTTCTGTGAGAGATAAATAGACAATTGATTATAGACAGTGAATTTAAGGATTTTAGAAAGAAAGAGAAAAGTGGCACTGGACGGTGGGTTTCTTAAGGATGGGAGTATCACCTATCACCTTTTGAATCACCTATCACTGCACACCTCACCAAAGATGATAAATAAATGCACATTCTGTGACACCCAGTTGAGGATGGGTTCCTTTTTGAATCTGCTTCCTTCCTAGGTTTCTTCTTCATGCCATCTCAAGGAGTTTTTCCTTGCCACAGTTGCCACCGGCTTGCTCATAAGGGACAAATTTACAATTCTAAGGAGCAAACTTACACATTCTTTACTACCGCTTAATGTCTATTGTTAAAAGCGCTATACAAATAAAAATCAATTGAAT
The DNA here is from genome assembly GCF_014805685.1 of Silurus meridionalis. Taxonomy (NCBI): domain Eukaryota; kingdom Metazoa; phylum Chordata; class Actinopteri; order Siluriformes; family Siluridae; genus Silurus; species Silurus meridionalis. Next base: position 13,053,589 of record NC_060887.1, read on the forward strand.
TGAATAACCATAGCTCTCTTGAATCTGACAGGAACATGATCAGATACTGATTAAAGAGAGGACAATTTGTAAAATTGTCTGGAGGATTGTGGAAGGTATAAAGACCAATGTGCTGGTGGTAGAGATGTTTCCAGCTTCCAGCTAAGACGGCAGTTTTAGCAGAAGTTTTAGCATTGCATATAAACATTTGGACAGGAAAGCATGGACCACGACCCCTTTCCTGTCAAAATGTGATCTCTTTCACTTTCTCATTGCTGCTCTTATCTCTCTCTGATTACTGCACAACACTTCTGCTGTCATCCTGAGTTAAGGAAATAGAGGACAAAGAAGGTCCAGGAATGAGGAAAGTGAGGAGAGCAAGGTATCTGTGACTAACTCCATTGGGTGGCGTCAATTGTGAATAAAATCACTAATCCAGCTTTAATACGTGAACTCATGTGTAAACATGCATACTTTATTAAAGGTTACAGGATGCTTAAAGAATGGGGAGGTTTGTCTATGGGCAAGTTTACACATGTTTTGTTGTTTAGATCATGCATCCCTGAACTTGGTAAATACACATACCTTGTTCTCTCAGATCTGACAAGTGAATATATCTGTCTCTGCTTTTGAAAGGAGAGAACCTAGCAAAATTTCTTGGGAAAAAAAAAAAATCAGTGACAAAAATTCATATGTGACTTAAAAACATAATGTCATTCTCATGTGCAATTCATCATCTCTCATTTCCATATTTCACAGAAGAGATCTGGGTTGTGATGAATTTACTGCCAGACGGGTGTAATTTCCATTTTTGGCCTTTTCCGTTTTCACTGATGAGTCAGAAGGGAGTTCTGATGAATAGGTGGCTTTTTATTCCAGTCAGTTTTACTTACACAGACAAAATATGAAGGGACAAAAAAAAAAAAAAGAACAAACTATATTTTTTGCCTCGGACACACTTTTACAGCCTCAACCATCTTCAAACGTTTCCTTATTTTCCCTGTGTGTTTTATGTCAATATGTAAAAAAAAGTGTGCTATAATTCCTCCAAACAAAGTTTTAGGCTGATAGTATCCTACAGTAGGTGTGCATCCTGGTGAACCGGTGTTGATTTATTCATTGATAGAGACTTCAAAGCACTTTTGTACATTGAATTGAACATTTTATAATACTCGATTTATTTTCTTTATATAAAATGTGCAATAACTTTTATTCTGTGCAATAACTTTTATTCTGTGCAATAACTTTTATTCTGTGCAATAACGTTTATACTCCTATTCTTCTTTATTTATTTATTCATTTATTTTTCTTAATTTATATTTTACTTTAAAAATGTGCAACTGGAAGCTTCTGTCACCAAAACAAATCCCTTGTAAGTGCAAACATACTTGGCAATAAAGCTCTTTCTGATTTTAATTCTGATTCTAAACTGGATAAGGGCATCTGCTAAATGTCGTAAATGTAAATGTAAATGTAATTCACTCAGTACACTTGAATTTAATCAGTACAAAAGAGCACAACATATTCAAGATTAATAAATGTGTCAAAAAGGATAGAGAGCCAAAATTTGAAGTGGTGGCCCGGCTAGCTAAGAAGCAGCCATATACGTATGAATTACATGCTACTTTTTGAAAAAACAATGAGGAACATTGGATCTCATGGGACAATTAATATATCGTTATGTCTTACAAGCCATTTTGTTACTGTTACATTTAAACTCTATAGGCTAAAAAAACGCCCAGTATAGATGGTTGTTTATTTCAGGTAGTAGTTGCAGTAAAATTTGTTGGGTCTGTGTGCATGTTATTTCATTCATTGTGAACACTTTGAATGAAAAAGCATGTATTTGAATTCCTGAGTGTTTTAAAATAGGCCACAGAGCACAGAACATTGACTTTTGACTTTTATCTTTATCTGAATGGTCTTTCTTGTATTAAAGCTCTTTATGTATTGTTCCGTGAATAACAGACTGCTTGTGTCTTTCTCTCAGTTGGCAAGTTGTGTTTCCCAGACAGCAAGTATCCATGAGGCCAGAGGAAACGCTCTTACATTTCCTTAAATAATTATCTTCTTCCTTCCAGCTCCTTGTTTTCTGTTGTCGTGTGTGAGTTATCACACACACACACACACACACACACACACACACACACACACACACACACACACACACACACACACACACACACAAAATTTTTGTTTTTTTCTCTTGTAACCCTTTCTTTCATTTACATTTACAACTTAATTAAATAACACTAAAATAAATCATATTGCTATAGCAAGTATTACAATACAATTATCACCCTTTTTATACACCTTTCAAATGAGTTTATTAGAGGGACAGCGCATGTAGGATGTTTTGGTGACAAGGTGAGGGAGGCGAGATTGAGATGGTTTGGACATGTGCAGAGGAGGGACATGAGTTATATTGGTAGGAGAATGCTGTGAATGGAGCCACCAGGAAGGAGGAAAAAAGAAAGGCCAAGGAGGAGGTTTATGGATGTGGTGAGGGAAGACATGCCGGTAGTTGGTGTGAAAGAGGCAGATGTAGAGGACAGGGGTGTATGGAGACAGATGATCCGCTGTGGCGACCCCTAATGAGAGCAGCTGAAAGAAGAAGAAGGAGAAGAAGAAGAAGAAGAAGAAGAAGAAGAAGACACCTGCACATTCATACAGTTATGAATATTTTATTTCTTTCCATATTTCTCTCATATAACTGTCACTCAGGGTTTCTAAAACGCTCCAAACCAGCAAATCAGGCATCAGAAACCACGCCATGTTAAAGACTCAGAGATCACATTTGTTCTTCATTCTGATGTTCGATGTGAAGTGTTCGACCTGTATCTGCATGTTTTACCACTATTGATCCATTTTGTATAAGGCTGAGATTATAGAGTTGATTTTAATAAAGTTCTATGAATTTAATAACATTTTAATATGAAAGTTAGGCATTGTGATTATATAGAGACATTATGGAGGAAGAAAAACAATGTAAATGATGTGAAAATTTGAATGGGGAAGTTATGAGATCATGGGTCAGTACAAAATTTTCCCACATTTCCATGACTCTGGCCCAGGTGCAACTCATATTTATTGAAAAAAAATCAAATTTCTTTGTATACCATAAGGTGTAGACTTCAGAAATTATTAAACTATGAAAATACACAGTATGGCCAAATGTTTGCAGACACTTGATATACACCATCATATGTGCAATGACATGCAAAAAGAATCTGTTTAGCTAAGTAAGGGGAATGTTTATCATTGCTGTCTCACTCTTAAACTGGTTTAAAAGATTTAATTTTTTAAATATAACATCACCTTGCTTCCTTGATGCCAAAACCTCAGTATCTGAAGATCAGTCTGCCAGAAGTTTTCAAAGTGCTAGGCGATGTACCCCTCAACACTGACACTATGGTACAACACTACAACAACCAATTATCATGCTAAATGCCTTTATATATAGTGATTTATTTATAATGAATGCTTTACCACCCTGTTTTATCATTGGTGTGATTTTTTTATAATTATTATTTTCATACTACAGGGTATTACATACATACATACATACATACATACATACAATTTTGTCCTTACTTTTGTCTTTAATTTTGTCCAATTTTGTCCTCACCAGTGTGGGAAAGGATGGTTAAAGTTTGAAATCTCCTGACAATCCAAATCCACAGAGAGTGTAAATTGGCAGGAAAGCAGAGAGGAGTGTCAGAAACAGGGCGGAGACCTTGACATCAACAAGATTTTGCAGTTATTATTCGCTCAATCAGTAAAACTTGAGCAGACCTCACTATTAAAGCACCCTTCTATCCTGACAGGTTAAAGGTTTATATCTTACTGTCATGAATTCTATCTTTATTACTGTCGAAAATTCGATCTAAGAATGGATTCCTTTTTGCTATATTGAAAAGCAACAGTGGATTTAGATTAACAATACAGCACTAACCCAGAGGTGAGTCATCAGTACTTTAGTTTCTCACCATAGGCAGGCTAGGTGTTGTAGCGGAAAAAAAAACATGTACGGTATTAAATATCTCATATTCTCACAATGATTTCTGTGCTCACGGGTATTGTGTTTTATTTCAATATATGAACTCAAAGGTAAGACAAAGTTGCTACTATCACACTTTCTTTTTTGAAAGCATTAGGATGCCTTAACACACTTTTTCAGTTCCCTAGACAATTTGCTTTCATTTGTTTATACCTTCCATCACTGGAGTCCTTTCTAGTCTGAATCTCAAGTCAAGAAAAGTTTATTTCTATAGCGCTTTTCACAACGGACATTGACTCAAAGCAGCTTTAAAGAATTTAAGAGTTAAGGTGAGCGATCTGTATTTATCCCTGATGAGCAGCCGTGGCGACTGTGGTGAGGAAAAACTCCCTTAGATGTTATGAGGAAGAAACCTTGAGAGGAACCAGACTCAAAAGTCTGGGTGATATACATTCATTTGGGTGATAGAAAGAGTGTGATTATAGTCTTTAAAACAATACAGAAGGCTGGAGAGCTGATTAAATATCTGGGAAAGTCAAATGACATCAGCAAAAAAGGGACAGTAACCTCTTTGCATCTTAAATACATTTGACTTCAAAATGCAGCTTAAATAAATTTGACTTCAAAATGAAACACCTCTCTTTCTTTTATGGTTTTGTGTGTGAAATATGTTGTAACAGCAGCATTAAAAAAAAAGTGTTTAAAAGTGAATAGTTTCCATTAGGCTTATACAGAAATTTGATTTGGTGCCTTGGTCCCAACACAGTTGTCAGTTTAAAACCATTGTAGTTTGCATTATTATCACGTGTGTAGTGCAACTGATGGCTACTCCATGAACAAAGCCTAGTCTATCAAGATTTGCCTCTCCAAAGATTCATTTTCTTTCAACAATTGCACACTTCAAAGTGTTTCTTTTACATCACAGCAGTTTGCCAGTGATTCCAATCTGTAATTTTAAGGATATAATATTCCTCTCTCAAAATCAATAAAAATATATAATGTTACAGAGAAACTGTATAGGTTTAGAATCCTCAGTCCTGAAAGTTTTCCTATGGCAGAAAACTTGCTGCTAATTACAAAACACTAACCTTGGAGCACTTTATTATTTAATACATATTTTAATCCACTCATTATTAGCATTATAAAGCTTTCTCCACAATTAGAAACAAGTGAGCTGATAGTATAAACTTTAAGTCTTGTGTCTGAAAGAAGTTCACAAGCACCTCAAATAACATGTAAAGTGACCTACTCTAGATTGGTATAGGCATCCTAAACTATAGGTAAGTATAATCGCAGATGCTCTTGGAAGTTTGCTAAAGGTTTGAAAGAGGGGGTATGGAAAAAGCTGAGAATAAGTAACTTTTCAAAGACTCCCAGTGGAATGCTGTTGTGCTCCATCCGAGGTGGTATCAAAAAGTTTCAACACTAATGGTCCTAAATGGTGCTATTCTGACCACGTGCAATTTTATCATGGACATCAAGTTAAAACAAAGCCATCAAACATGCATGAAATTGGGCAAACTAGCCAGAAAGATGATTGACACCACATACATTTGACGTTCGGCGATGCTGCAATCAGTCTTTCAAGGTGTTTTGAGTGACACCATAGCTTCAAATGTCGAAGAACATCACTGGAAAATGATGAGACATCCAGAAGACCATCAACAAGCTCAACCCCCGAAAATGTTGAAACCATTCGGCAACTCGTGCACGATCGTCGGAGAACAAGCCACATGATCTCACTTACCCTACTCACCAGATTTGGCTCCCTTGCCTCCTGCTGTATTGTTATGCAAAATGACTATTTTGAAGGTGATAATGTGTAACATAGTTAAGTAAAGTGCTTTCTTGTAAACAGAGCTCGAAACCTTTTGATACTGTCAGAGAACCTGTCCCCTATTTATCTGTCCCCTTTATAAGGTCCCTATTCCCCTTCACTCACGGTCCGATCTACCAGCTTCCATGCGCTTCCATGCGCTTCCATGCGCTCCTGGCTATGCTTCTAAGGAGCACTCAGTTAAGTTTACCATTAGCTACAGTCTCATCTCAAACTCCCTTCTGCATGTTTAGACCAAATAAAGTTTTACTCCCGGTTTCTGACGCCTGGTCTATAAGTGACAGATACCACATTGTGTGGTCTTTTTTCTGCTTAAAGTTAGGGATTTTTTTGTTTGTTAAGGAGGCCATTTCTTATTGATGATTAGGAAAAGTGACAATTCCAAAAATCAACTAAGCAGAAGTTTTCTTTTTCATGTGGAGTGACAGTGTCTTTTTTCAGCAGTAAAAGGAAGAGGGAAGTGTCTGGATGGTGTGTTAATATAAAAGTGTGACGAGGAAGTATGAAGCAATAAAGACAGTCAATGACTACATATTATCGCTTAGACATTTGTAAATTTCTCTGAACAGTGATTATCCTGTTTCAAAGACGATTTAAGTAGTTATCAAAAAATCTTTTGTTTGTTTTTTTCATGCCTGGCATCAGAACCTGGGGCTCTGATTAAGAAAACGAAAGACAAGAAAGAACAGAAAGTGAGAGACCATGGATGCAGAGAAAGTAATGAATGTGGAGATGAAAGAGCTCACTCCAACAGAAGTACATGATGAGAAAGATGCAGAGAAAGATGGAATGAAAGGCACAGCAGGTAAAAATTACAATTTTAAAATGAACTGTTTTGTAGAGTAAGAAAAAAACATTATTTGGTAACTGGATATTTGGTAACTGATATGCTGCTTAGGCCAAAAGATTATAGTCTAAATATATTTTGTATGTTTTTACACTAAATACCAGTTTGTATGTTCTCCTGCTTGTAATTTTCCTGATTTTATCTTCACTTATATTTTAGTCTTTTACTTTTTACTTTTCCTATAAGCTAAAAATGAGGAAGAAGAAGGAGAAGTAGAAGAGAAAGAAGATCATGTGTATAGCAAACTGAAGAATCCGGCAGAAGAAATTTATTGTTTGGCTGAAAACCCTGTTTCTACTCCAAAACCTAATGAAGGTAACAACACTGCAGCATTAGGTATTATTAAAAAATAATTAAACAAAAGGCTTAATTGTTATAAAAATATGGCAGAAGTAAACTTTAAGCTGTGTGATAATGTCTAATGCATATAAAAGATTAAGTTTAATTTACATTTCTTTGCAAATGTCCAGCTGTCCCGGATATCTAAGTAATAAAAAAAAAAAAAGAGGAACAGACACCAGACACACACACAAAAAAAAAAACTTCATGGACTACCAACAGCAAGGTTTTATTCCTTGTTATTTCCAAGTAATTATTCCTTGTTTAATCCTGTTGTAATAATATGAAAATTATTAGTTCTCTTTTACCCTGTGTGTCATGTTTTAGGGTTGAATTTTTTAGTAGAATTTAGATTATTTATTGTTTTATCTCAATTAAGTACAGCGCCTAATATACTGAACCATAATGGGCAATTCCATTCTTCATAACTACCATTTGTATTATTAAAAACCCGAAGAGATTTAGTTCTATGATCTATACGAATAATATCAATTTACTAGAAACCAGAAAGTTCAGAAACTCCTCAAACGTCTTAAATTGTACATCAAACTCACATAAAGTTTAATTGTATTGATGATTATAGAATTTCTTATGTGGAAGACCCACAATAAAATCTCCTGTGAATTAGATGTTACTGCAGGAAACATATCAAATAGCAACAAGTACAGTAATATAAACTCTGCAACCAGAACTACTATAAGTGATGCTGATACCTGTCATAGATACGACAACTACTTAACACCCATATCTGGAGCAACTTACATTTATATCATTTTACATAACTTGGCAGTCCAGTACTGTGATTTTGTACTCATTTCCTGCTGAGGAAAATGCCTGTTGCTGGGTAAGAAGTAGTCAACACCTTTTGAACATATTCAATCACATAAACCATAGGCTGTTTGGTATATCACTATCACAAAACTTCAAGGTTGGCTCTGTTTGTCTTCCAGTAGCAACAGATGTTTTGGCTCAGATACTGATAATGTTCAAATCAAATCAAATCAAATGTTTAAAAGTACTGTATAATCAGAGACACCAGGTCTTCATTTTTTTTTCCCCCAAAATAAATCATGTAATTGCAGTCATTCTGAGTATGGAATGGTTGCTGGATAGGTTAGTTTAAGTGCTGATCTCACAGAGATTCCAAGCTACAACAGAGTTTACACAGAATGAAGAGCAAAACAAATGCCGTGAGCAGCTGTTCTATGGGCGGAGCACCTAGTGGATGAGAAAGCTCAAAAGAAAATGTTTAATAATTCGAGCCATGGTAACCTAATATAGCTACTCTTTACAATAAGGGTTAGCAGACAAAGCAAAAAGCAACACATTGAACCTTGAGGCTGATAGGACTTTCTGGTGTTGTCAACAAAGAACAGGAATGTCTCATTCATACTGGAGCATTAAAAACTAAAAAATATGTCACTTGTTTTTTCAATCATCACCTCCTCTTCAGTGTAGTAAAGAGTGGTTATTTGAGTTAATATATTCTCACCTTTCTACTTTGTCCTCTCTCATGCACAAGGTGGGCTCCACAAGATCTCTGAAGGTATGTTGAGGTAGCATTTATTAAGAAATTAGCAGCATATACTTGTTGTTTTGAGCTAGGGCCTTCTTTGTCCAGAGGCTCGATTGGATGCAATGTTCTTCAGATCATTCCTGAACAATTTTTGCAGTGTGTCAGGGCATGTTTTCCTGCTGAAGAAGGCCATTAACATTAAGAAATATAATTGCCCTAAAGGGGTATAACTTAGTCTGCAACAATGTTCAGGTAGGTGGTATGTGTCAAAATAACATTCACATTAATATCAGGTGCCACATTTTAAATGTCCAGCAGAACATTACCAAAAGCATCAGGCTGCGTCCACCAGCTCACTGTCTTCCCAAAGTGCATCATTGTGCCATCGTTTTCTCCAGGGAACTGCATCCGACTGTCCACACGATTCCTTCAGACCAAACCACCTTCTTGCATCTCTCCACAGTCCAGTTCTGTTGCTCATGAGCCTTTGCTAACGAACAGTTGTCAGTATGGTCACTCTGATTGCTTGTCAGCTATGCTGTGATGCACAGTGTGTTCTTACTCTTTTGTATTTGTAGCCAGCATAAAAATGTTCTGCTTTGGGTGCACAGATGAGCTTTGGGTGCTTTTTGTGTGCTTGCACCAGACAGGATACTCTTCTCTTCCTGTCCTTCCTTAAAGCACTGTAGGTAGGTACCAGCCAATGCATTCTGGGAACACCCCAAAACACCTGATGATTTGGAGAAGCTCTGATCCTCTGCCACTCTTTGGTCCTTGCCAAAGTAGCCCAGAACCTTGTGAATTGAAGATTTGAAGTAGATATATATATTTTACTGCTTCCAACACATCAGCTTTGAAAACTGTTCACTTGCTGCCTAATATATCCCATCTCTTGACATGTGCTACTGTTACTAGGTAATCACTGATATTCACTTCACCTGTCAGTGTGGAAAGATATTTCTGGAAAAAAAAACTTCTCTGCAAACCGCAAACAGGATCTGAGAAAGATTACAATCAGAACATTTAGGGAATGAAAAACAAACGTTAAAATAACATTCAAAGTGTCAGTGATACTTAGTGGGAAATAAAGAAACATTTAAGAGGGCTTATTGATCAATTCACTGGCAAGTAATGAGGATGAGAGATCAGGAGGTGCCTCACCTGGAAATAAAGACCAGTCACTGATTTACTGATTCAGTCAGAAAGACTTGCAGAAGTACATTTCTGCACTCTGTCAATGATAAGACTCTTTCTCGAGCCCAAAACTGTGCTACAGTCAATGTATGCTGAATGAGTCCTCCCTCCTTAAAAAGTGTAACTCGATCTGGTCTTTTAGAGACAATCCAGAAACAGTTTCCAGCATAGGCTGTGAGGTTACCATGGAGACAAGCACAGAGCCTGGCATTGGGGCATTTAGTATCTGCGTGTGCATAATGTATTAAAGAGAGAGTGCACAGCAATCAGCCTCTGCAGACACAACAAACCTCCTCCAAGCCCTGCTGAGAAGATTGCACTCTGAAGCGACATTCAATCCCAGTATGTACATCAAATTTTGTAATTTCGGGCCCTATGCGGATGTGAAAGTGTCTGGGGAACCAAAGGAGGAACCTAGGACAGGTGAAGAATCTAAACAAATCACACACACACACACACACACACACACACACACACACACACACACACACACACACTGGTTTGGAATGTTATGTCTGCATAGCATATGTTGAATCTAACTGTTTTTCCCCTTTAGATGTGTACAGACGAATTCATATGTACAAGTGGATTTCTGCTCTTTTCACCATTCTCTCTATAGTCCTACTGGCTGTGGTTTTTGCTCTGGCTATGAAGTGTAAGTACAACCTTACAGCTTAGCAGGATACCGACTCCCCATCCTAGACTAGTGCTGCTGTAAACGAACAATAACAGCTACCTTCTCTTGCCTTCACTCAAATAATGACACTTGATAATAAGTTTCTATTCTGACTTTTCTCTCTTTATATATTTATATTTTTATGGCGACCAGGGTGAAAGATATCTGTCAAGGATAGCATTGACATTTTGGTGTGTAAATGTTTCTTGTTTTGCACAGCACTAAAACTATGAAACCAGAATATTTATTGAGTTATAGAAGCATATGACTAATAGGCATAACAAAAGAACAACAAAAAACCCATAACCTAGTATTGCACCATTTCTTTAAAAAGAAACGCAAAGGAAGATAGACATGGAAAAAGGAAGATAGTCAAAAAACCCTTGATATTTTCAAAAATAATAAAGTAAAGTAAAAAGCATTTACAAACCTAAATAAATTCTTTTTTTTGTTGTTTCCATATTTGTGTCATATTTCTTTTGTTCCTGTCACTAGATGGCGCGCAGATGCAGCACAGCTATAAATATGTATAGTATTGCATAAGGAATGCTTTTTACTGTATGATTATTCCAAATTTAAAGGTAAATTAAAAAAGGTTAAGACGATCATCTCAGTTTTATTATTATTATTATTATTATTATTATTATTATTATTATTATTATTATAAAGTTTGCAGTTCAAAATATAATTTACCCTGGCCTGTCATATAAAATATTTCACATAATTATAACGTTCATATTTTGGTATTATTTTGGTAGTATTACTCTTTTTTTAGTGCACATAAAAGAAGCTGGGTTGGCTATTTAAATGATAATCAATGGCTTGGTGTGTGTTACATGATGCGGAAAGCTGAACAAGCACCTAGCGTGTGAAGTGGAGTGCAAGACATAGTGTTTGTTTTTGTTGGTTCTTTTATATATGGGCTGTTAAAGCTAGAATTCTGCTGAAAAGTATAAAATTACACTTATTTGAACTCTTGAAGTCACTAGAGAAAAGAGAGAGAGAAAGAGAGAAAGAGAGAGAAAATATGCATCTGTGCTACATCTTTAATAATATTAAATCTTTTTTTTTTTTCTTCATATTTCTCAGTTGAACGCTATTAAACAATTGTATAGAAAGCAACAAACCGGACAATAATCAAACTGACTGGACCTACTTGTCACTTAACTAGTTATACCATGGTTAAATATATTTTTTCCAAAATAAAACATTAATTTTGTTTGTATGTTTCCTTGTTGCCAAAACTTCAGTGTCTGAGGTTCAGTCCATCCAGCAGTGCCCAGAGACACCTGAAGTTAAAAGATCTAAAGACTTGAATTGTACCCGCCAACTGTGCCAGTCCATGTACCCCCAAATACAGGCTGCCCAGCACTATGGTAACACGCTTATCATTAAATGTAAAAAAAAATATTTATAATAATAATAATACTCAATTTACCCTGTTTTATTAGTGGTTTAAGTTCTTTATGTTTCTTTTTGTCATCTGTGAACGGTGCATTCAAACTTGCTGTTTCTCTGTAGGGCATCTGTGCCCTCATTGTAGGAGGGGCTGGATAATGTTTGAGAAAACCTGCTACTTCAAATCTAAGGAGCGTCTAAGCTGGCAGCAAAGTAGTGAGGAGTGTAAGAAAAAGGGTGGACACCTGGCTGTGATCGAAAATGAAGATGTGCAGGTAAAGTATTCATTCAAGCAATCAGCAGAACTAAAACAGTCATCACTATTAAAGCACTTTGCTGTCATGCCTTACTGATCCCCATTCTGTCTTTATCACTGTAGAAATTCCTAACTGAGATTGGGGGCCTGCTGTACTGGATTGGACTTCGTTATGTAGAGAAGCAACAGTGGACATGGATTGACAATACCATACCAACCAAGAGGTGAATCATGAGTGCTTAATTTCTCACCACAGGCAGATTTGTTGTAGCAACTGATATACAGCAGTCAGTTCTGTATTTGTTCTCTTCACATTTCTATTAATATAACAGTGGTTACTTCGCTTTTAACTACTACTTCTACAAGACAAAGTAATGAACATCAATACTTACAATGCTAAAGCAATGTTGTGCATTACGTAGTAGTGTATTAGTGAAGCCTAAAATCTGTTTTATAAAAATTTAATGCATAGTTATTTAAATGAATAGATGTCTTGGAAACCCCATTAGATTTGACTGAATTCTGGTAAAACAGTCTGGGTTTGGTTTTCGATTCATTGCATAATTTGGCACTTCATCTCAACTTCTGCACACCACAGTTTAGTGCTTCTTTAAATACACTCGAATCAGTGCAATATTTTGCTAAATAATATAGTGTATTACAGCTAAATTGCTCAGACGGTACACAGCTACACCAGACTGAAACTGAGATACACATGCATTTGTACAATCAACCTAGCTTTCTTTTTTTGTAAAGCAATTAATCCAATATTTTTTATCGCCAGCTACTGGGCCAATGACCAACCAAATCCAGACACTCAAGGCGGTTGTGCGTTTCTGAGAGGACATACAACTGAGATGAGCAACTGGTATTCAACCCCCTGTGAGGTGGTCACACAGTATATCTGCCAGAAGGATTAAAAGAGGAGAAAGATCATGCAGTCACGTACAATACATCTGCCATATCTCTCTTTAATATCATACTTTCAGTCCTTTACTTCACATTTTACAAATGCAGTTCAGTTACAAATCAGTACATCTTGTTCTATAAGGCACAATTAAGTAGCCATGCTATGTATGTTTTCCATGATTGAGAAAAGAAGACATGATACATTTATATGTTAAGAGTGACAATATACTTTCTTTTTATATGAATTACACTGCTACAAAATCTTTTTGCACTAGACCTTGTTTCTATTTCATAAAATATATTCAGAATGTGTTAGGGAACTAAATATACACAACACTAGCTGCTTTTAAAATACAGTACGTTATGTGATTCCATTGAATATCATTAGTTATTTATTAGTGATTGCCTTTAACTTTGCACTTTGTAATTCCCTGTAGACTACACTATTTCTGTCATGTGATTTTTTTCATTTAATAAACTTACTGAATTGATTGCTCAGCAATAACTCTTAATTTCCAAGTTTGCTTTGTTAAAAAAAAAAACTCAACAGAGTTGTAGTCTGATTTGCCATAAATTGTAATCTAGCATACCAGTGTAGATTTATTTATTGATAGAGACTTAAAGCACTTTTGTACGTCCCTCTGAAAAAAGGCGTCTGCTTAATGACGCAAAGGAAAATAAATTTGTACATCTCTATGCTTCTCTTTTGAGCATCTAAATGCTCGTTGTACTTCATCTGCAAACTGAGACGTGTGTATTGTATAATTTGCCAGCAGAGCACTCTTGCATATCCCATGCTTTGATTGTCTGATGGGTCTTGGGCCTTAGTGGCTTCTCTCACACGTTGTCTGAATCATCAAATCTTGAGAACACAATAACATACTGTGCTGTTTTCTACATAAACTGAAATATATGAGATGTTTCCACAAGAAGGGAGCATTCCCCAAGAAGGGATTTCAGAAGCTACACCTCTACATAGAAACAAATTTCAATAAGGCACGCAAGTTTGATTACGGCTGAGTCAGGAACATTAGACAGAGTTGAAAGCAAAACAACTTTATTGACAACCATACAATAATATATAAAAAAGCAAAGAAAAGGCAATACATTCTACCTAAACACGTAAGCCTGCACTCTTTTGGTTTCTGAAACCGCAGGAAAACATGCATGCACTCACATGCATTTCAGAATATTCCACATGTTGAACAATCCACACAGAAAAAAAGCCGACACTGAGCAGAGAGGAAGGGTTGATCCCTCACACTATTACTTGTCGCTTTGAGAGGAGGCAAAGTACAGTATAGTCAAACAAACTTATCAACACCCACACACATACACAATAAAAAAAGCAAAAACATGAGAAACAAAATGAAATTAACATAAACCACACATTGGTACAAAATAATAACACAAATTCTTAGAAAATGAATCACAAGAAAACACGCAAAAAAACAACGGAAGAAGCAAACCAGACAAATCAAAATAGTTGATTAAATAGTTTCCGTTCACTACACCTGAAAACACCTGACCTCAGAACACTTTTAGAACTTTACTGTGGAGTGCTTTTGCAAATCATGCAAAACCTCAAAGGTGAAGAAATGTACGGCTGTCGATTTGATTTAATCACAAAATTATATCACAAAATTAAAGATGTCTATACATTTGATAATACAAATTATGCAAAACAAAATAGAACAAAAATGTGTGTGTGTGTGTGTGTGTGTGTGTGTGTGTGCGAGAGTGTGTCTGTGCACGTGTGTGTATGCACATTCACATTTACATGTTTGATCTAGAGGAAGTCAGCACAAAATGCTTGGGGTAGATATATTCAGGTATTAGAATGTTTGCACAAACCAATTTGCTTATACATAGATTGTCTTTAAGCAAATGTATGCTGTAGACAGAGGTCAGCTGGTTTTGGTAATGTTTTGGCCTCTCTTCCTGTAATAGAGACTGTCGCTAATAGGAAATTTGATGATTCCAAAATTAAACCAAACACAGTAATTGCAATACGTCTTAGTTCTTAGAAGAAGGAGTGACAATGCCTTTTTTTTTCAAGCTAAAGTGCGGTGTGTGAAAGAAAGAGAAGTGGCTGTGTTGTGTTAATAGTGTGAAGTGTAATGAGGAAGTGTGAAGCATGCAAGACACTAGATGACCATAAACTAGGGCTTATCGCTTAAGGCTTGGTGAGTTTCTTCGTACAGTAATTCTGAGGTATTGTTTTTTATACCAGAGTAATGTTGGATTTTGTTACGTAAGTTCCTTTTTGTCTCTCTTTAATCTGACATGCATTAGACACTGTGTGTTTTAGGTCAAGAAAACAAAACAAGATCAGCACTCAAAGAGAAAGACCATGGATGCTGAGAAAGGGACTGAGGTGGAGATGAAAGAGCTCCTTCCAGCAGAAGCTCAAGACAATAAGGATGCAGATAAAGGCAAAATGGAAGAAAAAAAAGGTACAATAAGAAATAAGAACACCTAGAAATAGGTTTATTTTAAATAATAAAAAAAATGTTTTTTTTTTTAATGATGGTTGGTGATTGCAAATTTGACAAAAATGCTCAGAGTTTGTATGTCTATATAGTCATCTATGTTTTTATTCCTTAGAAGAAGAGAAAGCGGCAGACGAAAAAAAAGAGGAAAAGGAGAAAAAAGAAGAAAAAAAAGAAGAAATCAAAAAAGAAGAAAAAGAGAAAGATGAAATAAAAGAAGACAAAGAAAAAGAAGGAAAAAATGAACAAGAAAAAAAAGAAGAAAATAAGGATAAAAAAGAAGAAGAAACGAGTGTCTACTGCAAACTGCAGACTCCAACAGAAGATATTTATAATCCTGTTATGCCCTCTACTTCCAAAAGCAAAGACGGTAACACTTTCAATCATTCAAGCACAAATAATAATAAGTCTGTAAAATGAACAAAGATTTCATAGTTCATTTGTGTGACAGAAAGACAATTCAATGCACTTTAATACTCATAACACCCATAATAAATACAGTGTGTACAATATATATACATGTGAGTTTGAATCCCAGTCATATATATAAATAAATATATATTACATGTGCAGAATATGATTATATGACAGTACACAGTAAAATGGGCATAACAGATACTCAAAAGTTTAGTTTGAATGCAAAGATACTAAGGATACTAAGAAAGGCAGTTTTTTTATATTTACACCACTTGGTCACCCTTTTTCTTACCTAGAAGCTGAGAAAAAGGAAAAAGAAATAACTGAAGAGGAATCTCTGTACAGCAAATTGCAGACTCCAACAGAAGATATATATAATGCTCCAATTACTTCTTCCATGAGCAAACGCAAAAAAGGTAATGCCTTTACTTAACTATGAAAAATGGCTGATACACCATTAAATTGTTGTCTTTAATATATAAACTGATAATTAATAACATACAAAAGTCTAAAAACTAAGATAAGCAAAACTGTAGGAAAGATATGCTTCGGTCAACAGTGCAATTGAGTTGTTTCTTCTTTTCGAGATGCATAGTGCCACAAATACATCATGTTAATATTTATATATAAATATTAAGTAATATATATTAATATTGAGTTTTAACTCAGGGTGGTATATAACTAATGCTAAACTAAAGAATTGTGTTTATACCATAGTTGCAGAAGTTGAGAAAAGCCCTTTCCACTTTTATATTGTAATTTCAAAAACTCCCCAACCACTCTGAGTGTTACAGCAAATGTGTTCATAAAGTCTGTGGGGCATAAACTGTTGGTTTAAATGAAGTAAAATTCACAAAAACACTGCACCATACTAAGCTGTTTGGTATGATGGAATGAGCAAGCCACTGGCAAAACTGGCCAGAAAATTTGCTGAGATGGTATTTGGGAAGAAACCTTAAGAGGAACCAGACTCAAAAGGGAACACATCCCCATCCGAGTGACCCCAAATGCCCAATCTTTACAGTTCCATCATAGTTTAAAGTTTTCAACTATTTAATAACTGACAATTATTTGCAATGACTTGCAATTTTGACTTGAATTCAATTGCAAAAGTACAAAATGACTTAAGTATCATAAGGAAAAAAATACTGATCTTCGAGAAATACACTATTTAGACGAAAGTTTGTGGACACCTGACCATACGATCCGTATGTGCTTTTTGAACATCCCATTTCACTTTTAGTTTCATTTTGCTGTTATAATAACCTGGGGTCTACTCAGCGTTCCAATTTATAACAAAGGTGTTTAACAGGGTTGAGATCAGAGCTCTATAGCAGAAAGATCCATTCCAACCCACGTGAATCATGTTAGTTAGTTCAAGTGCAAGCGAAGGGAAATTTTAATGGTATTGCATCCAAAGACATCCTAACTATTGTGTGCCTCCAACTTTGAAAGATATTTGTGCATATAGGGTATATTTTCATAATTGATGCAGTTCAGTGCTCTATTCTCCTGTGCATAAATACTCTTAATTTATAGGGGAATAGTTTTTTAGTGTCACACACACACAGTGAGAGAACCCTTACTCCATGCAAACTCTCTCCAGATGCGCTTATGCTTACGATTGTGGCCTAACAAACTCACTTCATACACATTCAAATGTATTTCAGTCAGAGTACCGAGAAACGGCATTTTTTTCTGAAATGTCATGGAGTAAAATTCTGTGGGAGTTTGTACATGCAAAACAAAATAATTCATATAATATTAGTTTGTTTCTACTAATTAAAGTGTCAAGATTTTGAATGAAGGGTAAACAGTTCAGGCAAAAACAAAAAAGTTGAAACAAGAATGACAGGAAAATACTCCTTACATGCTAAAAAGATATATATTTTTTTAATATATCACTGATTTATTTGATTTTAATATCAAAATAAATCTATCAAAGCCTCATGTCTGAGCATTAGACCTAACGATGTCAAACTCTTTACCCGAAATTGTATTTTTTGTTATTTGTAAAAAAGTAAACTTTATGAAAATTATTTTGTCAGCTATTTTGAAATAGGTTTCTCATACTGAATCCACTTGGTCATTATTTCTTCTTCCCATAAAAGCTGGAAAAGAGGAAGAAAAGAAAAGAAGAAGATGTGTACTGCAAACTAAAAGATCCATCTGAGGACATTTATATGTCTGCGGTGACCAGTTCCACTCTAAAACAAACTAAAGGTAATGTTTAAATGCATCTGTACTTCTTATAGCAGAAGGTTTAACGTGGCACATACAGTTTACACATTAATATTGTGGGATCAGGTCTAATATAAGAAAGTTGGCTATAAGGTTATGGGTTAAAACATTTAAACAAAATTATTATAACTTATAATCATTTAGCTTTAAAATAATAATATGTGCGGTGGGAGGTGTTGAGACCTCATGAGTCAGCAGTGCTCTTTGTATTTTCTGTTGCCCATAATAACTCATAGCATAACTACTTGAAACTATGCATACTCTATGTTTGGGGGTTTTCCACTTTCATTTTAGAAGCAGTTTGTCTTTGTTTAAAATCCAATAGAACTTTGAACTTTTAAATAAACACGCTTTATCTATGATGAGGGTTGTGGTAGGTCATAATCACTGGGCAGGAGAAAGGAACACACTCTGGATCAGAAATAATAAGCCGACTCTAATGGGCCTATAATTCACAATATAGCAGAAGTACTTAACAACTGTAGCAATAAAACTAATGACTAGGTTAACATCTTAATGAGCATCTCTACCATTTTATATGTGTATATATTTATTTACACCACAGTGCTTTTGAATTCTTAATTTTAATTGAAAAATGTGTGCAGTTAAAACAGATCCAAACAGGTCCAGGTCGCATTACAGTTCTTTCTTTTTCCTCTCTCAGTTTCTGTCTCTGTCTCTGTCTCTGTCTCTCTCTCTCTCTCTCTCTCTCTCTCTCTCTCTCTCTCTCTCTCTCTCACACACACACACACACACACACACACACACACACACACCCTTTTTCTGTCTTTCATGCTTTCGGTTTCAGTCACCCCATCTCACTTTCTATTTTTCTACATATTGATGACTCAAGCTTGAAGAAGGCTTGACACGGAATGTGTAAGAAGTTAGTTTGGGGGATCTTTTTCATACGTGCTTTTCAAACATCCCAGTCCGCATTTAGTTCCCATTTGCTGTTAATAACCTCCACTCTTTTGAGAGATGTTCCACTAGATTTTGGAGTGTGCTTGTGGAGATTTGTGCTCATTCAGTGACAAAAGGCATAATAAAGTCATGATAGTGATGTAGAGTGAGGAGTCCTGGGCTGTAGTTAACATTCATCCCAAAGGTGTTCAGTAGGGTTGAGGTCTGAGCTCTGTAGAAAGTCACTCAAGATCTAAGACCTGCCAGCAGAGAGTTGCAGTAGTCCAGTCTTACAATGACAAGAGACTGAACAAGCACTTGAGCAGCCTGTGTGGATAGAAATTGTTGAATCCTTCTGATGTTGTAGAGAAGGAATCGACAAGAACGAGTCACTTTAGTAAGATGTGTGGAGAAGGACAGTTGATCGTCTATAGTTACCCCAAGGTTGGCTAAAGGGAAGAGCAGAGAGTTATGAAGAGATATTCTGAGATTCTGACCTGGAGATTTATCATCTGGGAGCAGCTAGGTGTGTGTGTGTGTGTGTGTGTGTGTGTGTGTGTGTGTGTGTGTGTGTGTGTGTGTGTGTGTGTGTGTGTGTGTGTGTGTGTGTGTGTGTGTGTGTGTGTAAACGTAGTTTAGGTGTGTGTAAACATGTAAATCATTGAGGTTTGTTCAATCACACTTTTTATTTTAATCCACAATCACTATTAGATTCAGGTTAATGATTTATATTTTTTTAATAGTCACTCCAACACTTCAACACTTTGTTGTCTTTAAACCATTTCGTTACAAAGTTCGTTGTGTCTTAGTTTTAACTTTCTGCCTGATGTCTTGAGGTGTTGCTTCAGTATTTTTCATCATAGTCCTTCCTTTATTTTCTAAAGTACACCAGTCTTTTTCTACAACAGTCTTTTTCTATGCAACATGATACAGGAGTCTTTCGATTTACAGACTCTTGCTATTTTCCACCACAAATATATTTCTAATCATTATGTTTGAACAGCTTATTTAATCTTCAAGGAGAATATTTCTTCAAATGGCTGGCCACCATTAGCATTTGATTCCTGTTTTAGAGTAGGGAATTCATCCAGCAATAAAGTCAAGACTTTTTAAACAATAAATTACACATATACTAGCTTAAGATGTTTTTACATGTCGTGGTTTGCACTAATGGTTTTTCTGTATTTCTGTTTATGTTTAGAAGTTCACAGGCAAGTTCGTCTGTACAAGAGGATTTCCGTTGTTCTTGCCATTCTTTCAATAATCTTACTGGCTGTGGTTTTTGCTTTGGTTATAAAGTGTAAGTACACCCTTAGAACTCAGCATGCTACTGACTCATTGTCACCAAACTAGTGCTGGTGTAAAAAATGAGGCTGGCTCTTTTGTTTTCATACTATTGAGTGTGAAGAGTGTCAAATTTGAACAAATAACACAATTTTTGATGATGATTGAACAGCTCTTCAAACATTTTTTAAAAGAAATGTAATGTATAATATGAACTGCATCACTAGCATGCATCATGTGATCTACAAACCCAGGCATATCTGTATTTTTATTTTTTTTGTTTAAGTAAAGTGCAAACAACAAACAAACAAACAAACGAAAACCATCAATGAAACCCTCAGCTTTCCAGGTTGCAAAAGATTTGCTATCGGTTTTGTTTGCCATTTTGCACCTCTTTCGAACATTTTTCATTTTTTGGCTTTACCACAAGATGGCGCACAAACGAAACAACATTGTACAGCACAGAATATGATTTTGTTACCAAGGCATTTAGATGCAAAATATCACTGCATATATATGTCAGGAATTAAATTTATACTTATACTAGTATAAATATTTTTAGTGTAGCAAAAAACATGCCATAACTAGTCTCTATGATGACTTAATATATATATATATATATATATATATATATATATATATATATATATATATATATATATATATATATATATATTGACTGTATACATACAGTCATACTTTGTTCTATAATCTGTTCTCTTGTTGACCTGTACCTCAGCACATGAATGTGAGTCCATCAACTGTGCAGTGCCTGTGGGGACATCTGATAACATCCCAAGTAAAACACTATCACACCCTAACATTCACAATCACTTTAAATGATCTGAGGTTCACTTACCCTGTTTTATCATTGGTGTAAATTTTTCATATTTATTTTTGTTATCTGTGAGTGGTGTATTCAAAGCTGATGTTTCTCTGCAGGGTATCAGTGCTCTCACTGTGGGAGGGGCTGGTTAAAAATTGAGAACTCCTGCTACTTCAAATCCAGGGAGCGTCTAAACTGGCAGGACAGCAGAAAGGCGTGTCAGGATCGGGGTGGAGACCTGGCTGTTGTCCACAATGAAACAGTGCAGGTAATAATCAACCTCTCAATGAGAAAAACAAAATGTGTATCACTATTCAAGTACTTTGCTGTTATGATTACAGATGTTACAGATTATGATGTATATCTTACTGTTACAAATTCTGTCTTTATTAATGTAGGCATATCTAAGTATGCGTCGAGGTCTGCTGTTCTGGATTGGGCTTCATTATGCAGAAACAGAACAACAGTGGATATGGATTGACAATACCACATTAACTTTGAGGTGAGTCATCAGTGCTTAGTTTCTCACCACATGCATGTAGGCTGTTATAGGTATTTAATAACACCATCATAGCTGATGTGCTGTGATTGAGTAAATGGATAATTGAATAAGGAAGCAGGTGTACAGGTATTCCTGATACAGTGGCAAGTAAGTGTATGTGCTTTTGTATCTAAATACTTTTTTTTATTGGCAGCTTCTGGGCCACCAGTAAGCCACCTGAAAAGCCTAAAGACCACTGTGCACTGCTACATGGAAGGACAAACTCAAGCAACTGGCATTCATACCCTTGTCATGCAATCTCCCAGTACATCTGCCAGAAATATTAAAAGTGGAAAAAGATCAAACATAATCAAATATATGTTATGTATGTTTGCCATTAATATCTTCATTTTACTCTTTTACTTACCTTTTACAAATGCAGTCCACATGCAATATGCAAATGCAATAGCAATAAACACAGGACCAACACATGAAACAGTCAAATTCTGTGATGCACAATCAAGTAGACATGCTATGTATTTTTCATGACTGAGAAAAT
This sequence comes from Silurus meridionalis, assembly GCF_014805685.1. Classification (NCBI taxonomy): domain Eukaryota; kingdom Metazoa; phylum Chordata; class Actinopteri; order Siluriformes; family Siluridae; genus Silurus; species Silurus meridionalis. The sequence goes on from NC_060887.1 coordinate 13,075,743, forward strand.
GAAATAGGAAACTGATTTTTTTTCTGCTTTTAAGCTGCACTGCTTTTAGTTAAAAGGCTACAGAATTATTTTGCACTGATTTCTATTAAACCATATTTGCACTAAAAAAAAGTTTGCAGAATGTATTAAACTTAATGTATACCTAACTGCCTTTATTATATAAAACCATTATTGTTTTTCCATTAATTCAATTTTAAATAGAATAAAATGTGATTGTTCTCCATGAAGTTGTATTTACTTAAAATATAAAAAAATATAAAAAAAACACTGTAAGTTTTAAAGCATTTATACACTTCCAACACGTTTCATTTCAATCAGATTTCCTCTATTAACAAGCCAAATACTTTAAACTAAGCAGGCTGTGGTGACAAATTTGCCAGGAAAGCACTTCTGCATCTTGCATGCTTTTTGTGTATTCTGGGGGTTTGGTTGTTTCTCTCAATTCCCCTTTCTTGTCTGAGTCATCACATTTTGACAACACATCTGATCCTGCATAAACTGGTGAAACTCTGAAATAAATAGTGCCAAATAAACTGTGAAGTGTTCATTCTCATGCAATAATGAACTGCATAAAACATGGTGTGTGAGATATGGTCATGATTATAATATGTATTAGCCATGCTTGTGTTCTCACAACATATGCCTAACCTTAAAAATATGATGCGATCCAGTGTTTTTACATCTAACTGGTGTTGGTGGCTAGCACCAACACAGAGCTCACAGTTTACTCGAACAATCATCTTACATGAAACAGAACTATATGCAGCCCTATCAAAGCTGTCTGAAGGAAATTGCAGTTTCGCCAATAAGTGATGGATAGAATCAAATGTCTGAGGTTTTTCTTCAATAGCTCCTTTCTGTTTGAAATATTATTTATACTTATATGAGGCATAAAAACTGGATTTGCTGCTGGTAAAGGCATCTTTAGTTGATACTGCTGACTTGGAGTCCTACATGTTCTTAAAAATAGCATTGAAGCCCAATTGGCAATTCCATTGTGAGTGTTTATTGCAGAGTTTATTTATGTGTAGAGGGCCGTCACACTCAATCACATGACCTTGAGCTGATATAAACAGTACATATTATCCCATACTTACCATCAGAGAATCTTCGGCTTATAGCACAGTGCTGTTTTTGCAAATCACTTGATGGAGTGACGGAGATGGAGCTCCATTTACAACTTCTACACCTCTAACTATCGCTTGCTTATTTACTATGAAGTACTAAATGCTACATAACATTACTAAGAACACGTCAATGTTACACTATATGGCAAAAGGTTTGTGGACACCCGATCATCACACCCATGTGTGATTTTTCTTAATCAGTTGCCCACAAATTTTGAAGCGCCATAGAATTACAGTTTCCATACACTTTAACTGAAATGAAGACTTTCAAACACAGAGTAACTTCAGAGTAACCTTTTAATTTAAATGATTTGATAGCAAATTTATAAAACTTTAATTTTAAATTTTAAGAAAGCAAATCATTTTTTTACAATACCTTTTAACAATAAACAGTGTCTCAAAGCAGCTTTACACAGATAAATTGGTGATAAAAATGAATAAGTTGTTCTTTATAAGTGTTTTAGATCGTATATAAGCCTCTAATAGATCTGTAAATTTGTGATGAAAATATACTGTACGTACATCATATATGTTGATACGCACAGCTTTTGTGCGGCTTGCTTGAGGGGAAGAGGGGGGGTGCACTTTGTGACACCGAGGTCGAGAAACTCATGGAGGTTGTGACTCGTGCCGTTGCCAAGATTGATTTAGCTTGGCCGGGCGATGAGCAGAGAGCCCCTCCATCCAGTCAGCTTGACTAGCACTTTCAGCCACCAGCATCATAACATTCACGTCGGCGGTCTCCCGTTCTTTCCCAATGTGCACACTGAGGTGTCCAGGTCCTGGACGAAGATCAACCCAGCAACTCCCTTCGGGAAGCACAGAAACAGAGCGTTGCGTTACGCACTTCCCCTGTCAGGGATCCTGCACGGCGCTCTGAGTCAAAGCTCCAGGAAGTGGCAGATCTGAGGACTGTCATTTTTAATAGGAGGGCTTCCTGACATAGGAGGTTCAGGGAATTTGACAGTAAGGGTCCACTGCATCTGTTAACCCTGCCACAGAATGTGCTTCAGGGCATGGCCAGCTTCAGCGAGCATCCTCCTCCAGTTTCCATCCGATCTCATAGTGGTCCAGGAGAACTTGCCGCCTCCTTTGAGGCTTCTAGAGCCACATCAGGGCATTGTTCCGGCTCTAGGCATACCAGCGGTGCTACCTGGCAGCCTGGGAAGCTCTGCCAGACGTATCTTAGTGGGTCCTGCACACTGTAAAGAGAGGTTATTCAATTCAAATCAGGTTTTGACCGCCCCGCTTTGACGGGGTTCTTTCCACTCTGGTGGGGACCAAGGCTCTGGTCTTGAAATGAAAAGTGCACACTCTCCTGGGGATGGAGTCTAGGTCCCTCCATCAGTCAGAAAGTCCAGGTTCTACAGCCTGTACTCTTTACTTCCCAAAAAGGACGGTGGGTTGCATTCTATCTAAGATCTACATCAGCTGAACCGCTCACTTATGAGACAGGTTCAGGATTCTGACCCTCAAGCAGGTCGTGCTTCAGATCAGATTGAAGGACTGGTTTGTCATGGTGGATCTAAAAGATGCATACTTTCATGTATCCATCTATTCTTCTCACAGGAATTTTCTGAGGTTTGTTTTTGGGGCCGAAGTTTTTCTATTTGGCCTTGCCCTCTCACCCTGCACCTTCACGAAGTGTGTGTATCCACATCCTCAGTTCTATTGACGATTGGTTGATATTAGCTCGATCAGAGCAGTTAGCTGTAGTAGTATTAGTCTGGCATCGAGATGTCATTTTTGCTCACATGAGGGCTCTAGGGTTTCTACTGAATGGTGGGAAGAGGTTGCTTTCTCCATCACAGAGAACCACTTATATCGGCTTCATATGGGATTTGACCACTATGCGCTCGCAGCTCTCCTCTGCCCGCATTGTGTCCATCCTTATGGCCATCAGGAAGGTCAGAGGAGGACAGCAACTCATGGTCAAGCAGTTCCAGAATCTGCTAGGGCTCATGGCAGTTGCATCCAGTGTCATCCTGTACATTAGACCCCTTAAGTGGTAGCTCAGGACACATGGGTTTTCGTGGAAGGGCAACCCCCTATGTATGATCAAGGTTATGTGGCAATGGCTACATGCCTTAGATGTTTGGAGAGATCTCGAGGGTCTCGAGGCCCCTTGCTGGGAGAGGCCCCTTCCTGCTCGTCGCGTTACACTTAGGACGGATGCGTCCCTCATGGGGTGGGAAGCAGTCATGAGTGCCCAAGGTCTATGGGAAGGGCCCCATCTACTATGGCACATCAATTGCCTAGAGATGCTGGCCATGCTTCTAGCATTGAAGCATTTTCTCTCAGACCATCAAGGGGGTCTGCGCTCATGCCCAGATCCTCCTGTGGTCCCAGGGGAAGCTCCTCTCCTTGAGAGCAGCTTACATCCTGGGCCAGTTGAACGAAGCAGCAGACCTGGGGAATTGCGGCTCCATCCTCATGTGGTGGAGCAGATTTGAGAGAGGTTTGGCAAAGCTCAGGTGGACCTGTTCACATCTTGAGAGACGTCTCACTGTCCTCTCTGGCTCTCCCTTACTCCTCCAACCCCGCTAGGACCTGGTAGCCTTCCTTGAACACCCACTCTGTGAGATTCCTTTGAAGAGGGAGGACCCCGGTGTGACCCAGAGTGCCTGGGTGAGGCCCTCTTCAAGCTTTTGGCTGAGGCATCGTTAAGGCACCTCACAACTAAGACTGCATTAACATTGGCCATTAGCTCTCTAAAGAGATTAAGAGACTTACAGGCCCTTTCTGTGGCCCCCTCCTTTCTGGAGTTTACTCCAGGTAAGGCCAGTGCTTTTTGTACCCTAGAATGAGTTACATTCACAAGGTACCCTCGGTCATCCCACGACCTGTTAGGTTACAGGCATTCTACCCTCTTCTGTTCTTGGCCCCAGACGAGGAGAAGCTGAACTGGCTGCGTCCTGGACATCTACGTCCACAGGATGGGTCCCTGGACGAAATGAAGATCAGCTGCTCATCTGCTACACCCCTCTGAGGAGAGACCTCCCTGCTAACAAACAGACTGTGAGCACATGGATAATTGATGCTAGTGCATCTTCTTATGAGTCCTCTGGTCTCCCCCCTCCATTCGAGGTCAAAGCTTACTCAACTCGGAGTGTGGCAGCCTCGAAAGGTTGGTCCTCTGGAGTGTCCCTCTAAGACATCTGCAATGCTGCAGGCTGGTCCACCCTGCTGACCTTTGTCCGGTTTTATAACTTTGACCTCAGTGCCACTCCTGGCCCCTCCGTCCTTTCGACCTAGCTGTGCCAATACACACTGGTCAGGGACTGGTCAGTCTGTATTCAACTGAATCCACTTGTGGTAAATTCAGTTGAATACAGACTGGTCAGTCTGTATTCAACTGAATTTACCACAAGTGGATTCCAATTAAGTTGTAGAAACATGGTAAATTGTGGCCAAGCTAGGATGCACATTACCAGCAAAAATACTCACATAATAAGTGGCATTGAAGTGATGCTTGGTATTATTGCCCCAAAGTCAAAGTCTTGAAAAACTTAAATGGCAAACAACAAAATATAAATACATAGAGGTAAAAAACAAACAAACAAAAAAACCCAAGCAGCAATATAACAACATATAACCTTGAACAGTGAACATCAGTACACCTGAACAGAAAGACATCAGGGCATCAACTAACCAATTAGAACTAACGCAAAGAGGGTAAGAGGGTTAAATACACACAGCACCAACAAAGGGCAGGTAGAAAACATCAGGGACACAGTTTCTAGATGATCACCTAGAGTGCAACCAGTTGGAGGCTGCAAAATTATGAAAGTTTAATATACAATATATGTGTACATGCTTAAATTCAGGTAATTTTGCAACGATTATTATATGTGTGACCTTCTTTATGAAAGGTTGCAAATGATTTGTATGGTTTGGGGTTGGAGCATTGTGGCTCGAAAGGCTAGGCCCTGCATTTAGGGACTGGGGGATAAGGAGAAGGGGTCCAGTGTTGGCAATTTGGCAAAAAATGGAAGCACCATCAAAGAATTCTCCCAGATCCTGCGAAAAGTGTGCCAAAAAACATTCTCACCAGCAAAAACATGGACTGTGGTGCCAAATTCTGACTTTACTACTTTTTGATTCAGTAGAAATCCATATTCATCAGACCAGGCAATGTTTTTACAGTCTTCAAATGTTTGGTAACTGTAATAGTACGAGTGGTTATTTGTGATTATTTATCTGTAGCTGTTTTGTCAGCTTGAACCAATCTGTCTATTCCCCACTTATTCCATCCACAAAGCATTTCCTATTGCAAAACATCCCCCCCCTCCCTTTATATTTGGAAAGTTTACAATTTTAGGAGTAAAATAAACAGTGTAATTTTGATACTTAGGTCAGTAGTAAAAGAACAATGAAGTAGTGAAAGTAGGAAGGAATTGGCTGGGTTGTGGAGGATGTGTGAAGTAATGGACTGGATTTAAAATAACTTCAGGACTGAAGACTGATTACATTGTTTTTTAACATTGTTTATGTACAACGAAAACGAAACAAGATCAGTGCAGAAGAGAACGCAAGAGACCGTGGACGCAAGGAAAATGACTATGGTGGAGATGAAAGAGCTTATTCCAGGAGAAGAACAAGATGGTAAGAATGCAAAAAAAGGAATAAAGGGAAAAGAAGGGTGGATTTTACAGCATTTTGCATTTTGCACTCAATTAATGATTATTTGATGATGGATAAACCTACTGATTGAAAATGATTCCTGAATATGTTAATGTGCCCAAAAGTTTCATCCAAATTTCCTAGAAGCTGAGAAACCAGTAGAGGCAAAAAAAGAAGAGACTTATGAATACAACAAACTGAAGAATTCAAAAGAAGATGAAGGTAATCGCTTTAATTTATATTCTTATCAATTGACACAGTTCAAAGGCTGGTATAAAACATATTTTACATAATGTTAAATATAACAAGAAATCTGCTCATTTTTATTATAGGTGCATTTTAGTTTTTGCTTACCATATTTTCTATGTCTAAATAAATAAATGTATAAAAGTATCAGAATATTTGATGTTTATTAAATTGTATTCATTTTCAATTTTATTCATAAAGACCTACATTTTATTTATTTAGAAAATAAGAATATATTGTGATAATATGTTAATATAAATTAATTTATAAATATCTTTATGTTTATCTCTAATGAGTAATTCAGACTAACTTTTAAATACGTACACAGTTCTTTCTTTCTTTCTTTCTTTCTTTCTTTCTTTCTTTCTTTCTTTCTTTCTTTCTTTCTTTCTTTCTTTCTTTCTTTCTTTCTTTCTTTCTTTCTTTCTTTCTTTCTTTCTTCCTAACGCAACCCTCCCCATGTATAAGGATTGAAAAAAAAGATTCACTGATTAAATGAATAAATATAATTAATTCATAAAATGTGTACATCATGTTAAATTTAAAATAAATAAATCAATAAAAGTCTTTATTAGATCTGATTTTTTTTTTTTTTTTTTTAAAGGCTAAGTAAACACTTAAAATGATGCAAATACTGTACTTTGAAAATATAAATATTCACAAACTAAAAAGAGCTTACATTTAGTTGTTAATTTAAGTTTAAGTTACCTTATAATAGTGTTATGTAACAAGAAATATGGACTCATTGAGGAAACAATTCCAGGAAATGGGTGGTGTCAATACATCACGGACACATGGGACAAAGTGGGAATGTATAAATATTTCCTCTCCAAACAAGAAATGAAGGGGCCACTTGTGCTTTTGGGCGGCATGCTATAACATTTAGATGTAATTTTGTTATGATTATTGCAAATAATTTTGTGCTGTGATGCATCACTCTGCAATCTATTCAAGTAAGCTAATAAAACCGCAACATCCAACACTCAACATCAGTACCTGATGTTACTAATGACACGCTCCAAAATCTAGTGGTACATCTGCACTGAACAAAGGAGGTTATTATAAGAGCAAATGAGGACTAAATGTGGAATGGGATATTCAAAAATATCCCATACGAAGCTAATGGTCAGGAGTCCATAAACTTTTGTCCGTATTGCATAGCATGAGTCAAATAATTGACTTTTATTGTGATCATTTTGATATGATATTTCCTTTTTGGAGGATGACAGACCAAAGTCATTATTTATTTAAAAAATATGATGCTAAATAATTTAACATCCACTCTTTGTGTTCTGATCCATTGAAGGTTTAAAAATATTTAAAACATTTATACATTTATACATTGACTTTTGTCTGTCTGGGGAAACAAATCAAGTAGGAATCTATTTTACGGATGAAGTATGTAAACTAATTCCATACACCGACTGGATTGAGATGTTTCTACATGCCATACATTTTAACTAACTGTTTATTCCTGGTTATGTTTAGATGTTTACAGGCAAGTTCATCTGTACCAGAGGATTTCTGCTGTTTTTATCATTCTCTCATTAATCTTACTGGCTATGGTTCTTGCTTTGGCCATAAAGTGTAAGTACAGTCATAATTGGTTATAGATGAATGCTTGTTACTGCTTGTTACTGGCACTAGACTAGTGCTGGTGTTACATTAAAAACGACCTCCACCAGCCTTCACTTAATACAGGAATACAGTACAATAACCGTAAATAAATAATTATGCACTAATACCTGAATACTGAATATTTACTTAAAAGTATACTAATAATAAATAAAGGCATGCACTTATCATGAACTAATAAAGAATGAACCTTTTTAATGACAAAGCCAGAGAAGGCCTTGCTGGCCCTGACATCCAACCACATTCACATTAAAAAACTGATTATTTTAAGAAAAGGACATGTACTATACTGACTTTTCAAGAAAAAGGACATTGTGAGGAAAGATCAGTCAAAACAATTTAAAACAGTTGTTTATCTTTTTCATAAACTATTTATACTTTTACGATTTCTTTTCTGTAGAATTTGCACAAAAACACAATTTAAATTAATTTCAAATCCCCAGCAAAACTGCGCTGAAAAATGCCGAAAACTTCACAAAAATGCATTGAAATCCCAGAGCCATTTTTATGAGGTTAATATGAATGCTTCTGCTAGAGATTATGTATGCAGGTGGGGCAGCTGTGGCTATATTGTGGAGAGTTATTAAATTGTGTATGTTTCTTGCTTTAGTAATGGCATTCATTCTCATTAAAGATATACTTGAGAATCTTGTCTGTGATGCAGTGCTGTTATACTGCTTTTCTGTATATTATTTATAATACTGATGGTTTCTATATCTGTGGCATCATTATATATATATATATATATATATATATATATATATATATATATATATATATATATATATATATATATACTTATTTTCCTCACTGTGTACATATATATATATATATATATATATATATATATATATATATATATATATATATATATATATATATATATATATATATATATATATATATATATATATATATATATATATATATATATATATATATATATATATATATATGTATATATATATATATATATATATATATATATATATATATATATATATATATATATATATATATATATATATATATGTACACAGTGAGGAAAATAAGTATTTGAACACCCTGCTATTTTGCAAGTTCTCTCCACTACACTCTTACTGTACTCTACCCTCAGGATTACCCCTACACCATTTTTATTTCCATTCACATCATAGTAGAACAGTTGAAACCCACCTCCAATTTATCTGGTTGGGTTTTTATATATATATATATATATATATAAAAAACCTGAGACAGCATAACCTTCAAATGTTGGAGCGTTTTTTTTTTTTGTAAAATAACAGTGTAAAGAGCAAGTATTTGTCTGCATTTGTTTCATTTGTTGAAATGTATTTTGTTTGCATTTTATTAGGGAGTGAGTTAAGGTTCTTGCCACTAGATGAATTAAACATACATATTTATGTATGTATAAATAATATGTATTTATAAATAATACGTTTGAAAGAAAAATTCATATTTTGTGGAATAATCTGTTCTCCTCATGCCCATACTTCAGTACAAGAATGTCAGTCCATCCAGATGTCTGATGTCCCTGTGCAGATCGATTACCCCCGAAACCAAGGTCAAACATTATCACGTCTTGATATTCACAATCACTTTAAATGGTCTTTATTTTTAGTAATTTCTTTATTTAATGGGGTTCAGTTACCCTGTTTTTTGTGAATTATTTATCTTTATTTTTGTCAGGGTATCAGTGCTTTCACTGTGGGAGGGGCTGGTTAAAAATTGAGAACTCCTGCTACTTCAAATCCAGGGAGCGTCTAAACTGGCAGGACAGCAGAAAGGCGTGTCAGGATCGGGGTGGAGATCTGGCTGTTGTCCACAATGAAACAGTGCAGGTAATAATCAACCTCTCAATCAGAAAAACAAAATGTGTATCACTATTAAAGTACTTTGCTGTTATGACTGATGATAGTGTATATCTTACTGTTACAAATTCTGTCTTTATTAATGTAGGCATATCTAAGTATGCGTCGAGGTCTGCTGTTCTGGATTGGGCTTCATTATGCAGAAACAGAACAACAGTGGATATGGATTGACAATACCACATTAACTATGAGGTGAGTACAGGTATTTCCAATAAAGTGGCAAGTCGGTGCTTTTGTATCTAAATACTTTTTTTTATTGGCAGCTTCTGGGCCACCAGTAAGCGACCTGAAAAGCCTAAAGACCACTGTGCACTGCTACATGGAAGGACAAACTCAAGCAACTGGCATTCATACCCCTGTCATGCAATCTCCCAGTACATCTGCCAGAAATATTAGAAGTGGAAAAAGATCAAACATAACAATCAAATATATCTGTTATGTATGTTTGCCATTAATATCTTATTTTACTCGTTTACTCACCTTTTACAAATGCAGTCCACATGCAATATGCAAATGCAATAGCAATAAACACAGGACCAACACATGAAACAGTCCAGTTCTGTGATGCACAATCAAGTAGACATGCTATGTATTTTTCATGACTGAATAAATGAAACAAGTGCATTCACTGAAACTTACTTTTTTCTGCTTATAAGCTGCACTGCTTTTAGTTAAAATGCTACAGAATTATTTTGCACTGATTTCTAATAAACCATATTTGCACTAAGAAAGTTTGTAGAATGTATTATTCTAACCCTAACCCTTTATAATATAAAACCATTATTGTTTTTACAGTGATTTAATTTTTAAATAGAATAAAATGTGATTGTTCACTACATTACTTAAAATATAATGAAATATAATGAAAAAATTGTAAGTTGTACAGATTAAAATAATTGGTGACTCCCACCAACACAGAACCCAGAGTTAACTCCAAACTATCATCCAATCCTTTTTAGAATATGTCTATAAAATTATATAATATTGAATGCTTTATATCATTACAAAGAACACGTTAATGCTACACCATATAGCTATATAAAAGTTTAGCATTACACCCTTTTTAAAAAAATCTGTTGCCACAAATGTAATTCATTTAAAAATTATTGTACTAATAATACTAATTGTAATTCAAGGTAATTCAATATCACATCTTACTTAACTCATTTATTACACATTAGATGTTTCTTCTGGCAAAACTGCAGCTCACTGGATTATGTGCAAACTCAAGTTGTGTGTGAAAGTTTCAGAGACTTACTCAAATCAGCACCAACAATCACACTATGGATAAACTTTAATTATTTTACTACCCAATTCTAATGTTTGACTTGATATTTATCTAAACAGTTGACTTGTATCTGTAGGAAGCATGAATACAGATATTCCTACTTAAGTGTGTATGTTTTTGTGTTTTTTTGTTTTATAATTGGCTCCTGTGCATTGCTACATGGACAGTCTTGAACAACTGGTATTTATATCCGTCATGTGATCTACAAGTACATCTGCCAGAAAGGTTAAAAGTGGACAGTGATCAAACATAACCATTAAATAAGTCTGCTATGTTTGCCTTTAATATCATTTTACTCCTTCACTTACCTTTTACAAAAGCAGTTTATAAATAGTGCCACATACAGATCCAGTACAAGAAAGTATCCCATTCTGTGATGCACAAATAAGTAGACATGCTACACACATTTTCATGATTGAAATAATAAGAAAATTCATTAAAAGTGACTCTGTGCTTGTTATACTTGTAAATTATAAGTCTTTTAATTGCACTTATACCTTGCATTGATTTCAATAAAATCTTACTTGCAGAATATATTATAAAAACTAAATATATACCAATTTAGCTGCCTTTAAATATATGCAGTGACATTTTCTTTAAAATGATTCCATTTCAAAGTCTACTGTTTTGTTTTCACTTTTGTAATAAACCCTTTCTAGCCCACAGTTTTTCTATGTGATGTGATTTGTCAACATAAAGTAGTATTCACTCAATAAAATAATGAAATGATTAGAATTTGTACAAAATCTATATCCTTTCAACACATGTTTATCTCTCAAACAGGTCTCATCTCTTGAGAGTTCAAATTCTCTTCATTCTCTAGCTCTAATCCCAGAAGGCTGTTGCGGATAATCTGCCAGCAAAGAAGTGACTTCCTGTTGCCATTTAAGCTGTCGTTCTGTATGCCTTTTGTGTCCGCTGCTTCATTTGTTGTGTCAATTTTCTGACTTTCCTCATTATTTTCCGAATCGTCATTTTTTGCAAACAAGTTAACGTAGCGTCTGATCTTCTGCATAAACTGGTCATTGCGGTCCTCCACTCTGAAATACATACAGTGTCAGAAGAGATAATTGTTAAATGTATTCTTTCTTCTTCATCTTCTGTAATTGTTGTATAGGAGGAAACTGAAGAACTCTGAGAAAACCAACACAGACACAAGGATGACAATATTATGATTATTATTGATTATCATAGTGTCATGATGTGATAATATGGTTATTCATAGAAGATTATCATATTATATATTAATAAAAATTATTGTTGTGTTAACAATAGGAATTAGAATAATAACAATATAAACATCATTTTATTGTCTAGTATGCTTGTCTTCCTTACCGGAGGTACCAGCGGTCTCCCAGGCCATAGTTCAGACCACACATGCCCAGCCTTGGAAACAAACACCTTGGCAGACGATGTTCCAGCATCAGAATGGTGGCTACCACCTACACAGGACCCACAGTAGATTGTAAAGAATCATTAAATACAATACAGCAAACAATCCCTCAAAGCTATCTAGGATTTTCCATACCCACCTGGGTCCTCCAGAGTTCATCTCGCTCTTGTGCAACCCTCCACTGTGTGTCACTCATCATGGCTGTGAGGAGGCTGAGAAGGAGGAGATGTGACACCACACTGAAGCAGCAAGAGACCAAAAACACAATAGGGTGAGTGTGGATGGTGTGGTCCACTGGCAAATCGATCAGACCCACAGTCAACTCAAACATGGTGAAGAGTGTGATGGGGTATGAGCGCATCGCTGGTACGGACAGAGGCTCCTGAGTCATGTATACAGTCCACTGAGCTGGAGAGCAGATGTGGGGAAATGGGAGGTTAAGATTTTTTTTTTTTTTGAAAAAATGGCAAGGATGTGAAGTTGCAGGATTCAAAAAAAGTGTTTTTTATTGTGTATTCCAGAGTTTAATTTACCTGTGGAGAATCCTAAGAGGGCAATGGCACTCAGCCACATGAACTTAGTTAGGTCTCCAAATATAATCTACAAAATAGTGGAAAAAATAGGCATCAGGTTTCTAACAGTGCAGTTCGGAAATACTAAACCACTAAAAACACTCTTGTAATTTGTCCTAAAATCTTGTGGAATTTTTTTTTTTCACTGAACTTTACAAAATAAATAGTAACATATTGATATAAAATTGATTGTTTAAGCTTAATAATAATATCAAACTAACACCCCAATTTAAAAAACTGTGCAATGTTAAGAAAAACAGATTGCAATTATTTGCAATTATAACCCATATTTGGGTCTTAATAGAGCATAGTATCCCCTGCTTTACACAACAGTCTGTATACATCTGGGACCTGAGGAGACCAGCTGCTGGAGGTTCAGGAGATGAATTTTGTTCCATTCATGTCTAATACAGGATTCTAGCTGCTAACAGTCCTGGGTCTTCTTTGTCATATTTTCCGTTTCATGATGAGCCAAATGTTTTCATTTAGTGAAAGGTCTGGACTGCAGACAGACCAGTTCAGACTCTTCTACAACAAAGCCATGCTGTTGTATTAGATTCAGTTTAGCATGGTCTTGCTGAAATATGCAAATATTGCAGTTGAAGTCTTGTAACATCCAGATGCTAGGTGTCATCTGGACAAATGTTTCTCTAAAACCTGTAAAGCTCTAAAACATTCCAATACCATAATTGATGCAGGCTTTTGAACTGATCACTAATTATAAGCTGAATGGTTACTCTCATCTGTAGTCCGGAGAACATAAAGCCCATGGTTTCCAAAAAGAATATGATTTGTCTGACCAAAAAACATTTTTTACACTTTGCCTCAGATTTTAAATTAGTTTTGGCACAGATAAAATGCAGACATTTCTGGATCATGTTTACAGATCTCTTTAAACTGCATTTCTGAGCCCATGCAGTAATTTCAATTAGAGGATCATGCCTATTTTTAATGCAGTGCCCCCTAATGGTCCAAAGTTTACAGGCATATAGATTTTTGCCCTTGTCTCTTGTGAATCGAGATTTTCCTGATTCTCAGAAACTTTTCATGATATTATGTCCTATAGATATTCAAAATTGTCACACTTTTATGTTAAGAAACACTATTCTGAAATTGTTCCACAATTTGTAGATACAAGTTAATGATTAGTGAACCTCTGCCCATCTTTACTTCTAAAAGACTCTAAGATACTAATTTTATTCCCAGCAATGTTACTGATCTGCTGCCAGTTAACCTAATTAGTTGTAAAATGTTTCTCCAACTGATTCTTTTTAGTAACATTAATTTTAAAACCTCTTGTTGCCCTGTCCCAAACTTTTTTTTTCTATAAAATGGTACATTTCCTCACTGTATATATTTGATATGTTTTCTATTTTCTATTGTGAATAGAATATGGGTTTCTGACACTTTTGTATAAGTCATTGTACTATAAAACAAAATAAATGTATAATAATAATATAATAATATAATATTTAAAAAAAGTATATTTTGAATTTACACATGGAAATGAGGAAGAGAGAGTTTGAGAAGTGAAAGTGCTCTGCATACCTTCTGGATCACGATGACATAAGGCCCGAGCATTTCAAAACCTCGAGCAAAGTACAAGACATTGCACCAGCCCAATACCAGAGACACAGCCATCATTCCAGTCTCACCAGGCAACTCAGTGAGTCTCACCACACATAGTGTCACCACCAGCACAGCATAGGCGACCCTACACAGCAAAATGTACATGAGAGAAATCAGCAGCTCGTATGGACTGAGTGTGTGAGCCACAATGTTGTGGGTTTGATGAGTAAGTGTGATGGGATCATTGACATTATAAAGTAAATCAGACTTACAGAGTGACATGAAAGGGGCCTCCAAGTGCAGTCTGGCCGAAATATCTCTTTGCTCCTACTCTTAGGATATCTGGAATCTGATAATCAGATAACTTGCATTTGCCCAACTGTAATGACTATTATTATTATAATTATTATAATAATTAATATTATTATTATTATTGTTAAAGTTTAAGTAATACAAAATTTAAAAGATATAGCAAAGATTAATCTACTAACTCAACTGTTTCAAAATTATTAAGCATATTATTTTGACTAAAACTATATGAGAACATTGTAGAAACAATTCTGTCTGTGAAAATATGTTTCATTATTTGTGTTTGTACCTCCAGCAGTAGAATAATAATAGCTCCTATTACGCTGATGATCTCTCCACCCAACCGCAAGTGATCTGCGTAAGACACATAACTCTCCTGTACACACAGATACACGCAGACACGTATCATGTGATGTGATGTGAAAATGGAAGATGCAAGAAGAAAAAGGGAAAAGCATGCATGTGCATATGCATCTACTATATATATATATATATATATATATATATATATATATATATATATATATATATATATATATATATATATATATATATATGCTTTCTGTATGCAAAGCTTAAATCATGACCATTAAAACATTTGATATTAAATTAATACACAAAAGTATCACGTCTGGGTGTACAATAAGAAATATATTTTTTTTATTGATTATTTGGTTATCTGTGCCTCCTGATGCTGAAGTGACAGAGCAAAGAAAGAACTATCCTACTTGTTTTTTTGTTTGTATGTTTTCTTTTGTGCTAGTTTCCTGACCAGTGACTTGTTGATAACATCATTAAAAGCTTCATATTTCACCAATCGTGCTACCGTTTTTCCCAGAGAGAGAGAGTGAGAGAGAGCGCGAGAGAGAGAGAGAGAGAGAGAGAGAGAGAGAGAGAGAGAGAGAGAGAGATGGTACCTTAAGAGTTTTCTGTATCTTGATGGTTGGGTCATTATCTGCTTTGGTGTAATTTTCAGGTATATCCTTTAGAGGGCGGTACATACAGCACAACGTGAACGTCCCGATGTACAGCAGGTACACCAGCAGCAACAACCTGCATGACAGCATTTCCCGTGATATAAAACCAACATGCTACCAGTACCAGTACACGGCCTCTGTGGGCACCATGTTTACAAAACCTTATATATCTGCCACATCAGTGTAATAAGATGATGTTGATGTACCACAAACATTTTTTTCCAGTGACACAGACAAATTCTGATACACTGAAACGCTGCAAAGCGTCTACAAAAACTACAG
The DNA here is from genome assembly GCF_014805685.1 of Silurus meridionalis. Taxonomy (NCBI): domain Eukaryota; kingdom Metazoa; phylum Chordata; class Actinopteri; order Siluriformes; family Siluridae; genus Silurus; species Silurus meridionalis. The sequence continues at coordinate 13,091,635 of NC_060887.1, forward strand.
TAATAAACAATATCATGTGTGTAGTGGGATAAAACATGTTGTAGGTACCCAGGATAAATTGAGCAAAAAAATAAAAATAATAATAATGAATAATGAATAATGAATAATAATAATTCATTTGTAATAATCTTTCAATAATAATCAGGATGTTGCCATCTTACAGTTGGATCTTTTCCAATTACACATTTCTTCATGTATTATTTTGTTTATACCGCAGACATTGCAGTTATATTCATTTTTATGAACAACATGTCATACATTATTTTTGTTTATTGTTACTTTTGATCTTGTGAAACACCCTGCCATCACTTACATTATAGTTACATTATACATTACATTTTCATTAGAAGACAAAAAAATGCAGTTCATTACAAATCACTGGCCTGAAACCTCGAGACTCTATTTTAAAATGCCAAACAAATGTCTTCTAACAAAATAATTAATGGTTGCTTCTCTTTTTTTTGTGGAGCATCAGCCATTATTTTGTGTGGAACATCTGCCATAAAAGATGAATTTTTCTTGCTCCTATTAATATACCATATATTTGTTACCTGAAATAGTATTTCCCATAAAGATTCCACTTGAGATTGATGAGCTGCTGGATCGGAGTCAATTCTAGGAGTTTTCTGGCCTGTACAAGAGATAAAATTGAACAGATATAAGAGTTAAAATGTATAGAAGTGCTAGGAATAAGTCTATTTAGGACCAAGAAAATACAGTACAAGACTAGTTCTCTTGTCTTTTAATTAAATTTTACAGTTTAACACCTACTTTCCTTTTTTGACTGGAGACAATAAGCGTGAGAACTGAGATATCGTCCATATGGGAGTCTATTTCACTAAGTTCGTAGAGGTAAGAGCTCAAAGATCCCAGACTCCACTGGAGGATGCGTCTGCGATTCACCATGTGCTGAAAAGCCTGGTGATAGGGAAAGAACATTTGCTCATTCCTAAATATTTTCACAAGGCATCGCTAGGTCAGCTAAGAGCTTTAGGATGTTTACATTGAAATCAAAATGTTCACATCACATCATCATCATCATCAATATTAAGAATGATAAAAAAGTGTGACCTCCGTGACTGATCCTAGCATTGCTGTTTGTAGCAGATGAGTTGGTTTGAGCATTCCAGAAAGGGTTGATCTCCTGGGATTTTTACACACAACACTCATTTGGAAAAAAATATATATATATGGAAACATTTGGTTGATTAGAGAGATCAAAGAAAAAACAGCCAGATTTGGCACTCTTTACAAGTGTGGTGTAAAAAAAAAAAAGCATCTCAGCATCCACAAACATCAAACATTGAGGCGAATGAGCTACAAGAACTAAAGCCCACATCTCGTCACAGCCAAGAACAAGAATGTATTTTGGTTATAGACTCGCTAAACTTGATAGTTAAAACAAACAAAAACAAAGGTCTTATCTCATCTTCAACTGTCAAGTTTGGGTGAGTTCTTTCACCTGAAAATACTCTAAACAGAATGCTAAGATGCCCTTAGTTTTCCACACCATTCTGTGTGGTCTCTAGGGACTCCCCAAATTAGCCCCTCTGGTACCAACTTGCCCTGGTTAAAGTCACAGAGATTACAGTTTATCTTCATTCTGATTTTTGTGTAAACGTTAACTATTGTCCTGTGTACATTTGATGCATTGTACTTCTGCCACATGGTTGGCTTGTCGGATAACTGCATAGATGTGCAGGTGTACAGGTGTTCAGTGGACAGTCAGTGCATGTAAAAAGGCTGTGTGCAATACAAGGTTAAGGCATGAGGTTTCTCACCACAACATTCCCCTTCTTTGCAGCAAGCTTCAAAGGTGTGAGGCCTCTGTAATTTGCCACCATGTCCAGCGGCATTGTGGGGTCCAGATCAGCATCCAGCGTTAGCAGTATGTCCATTACTTGACATGCAATTATTTTATTGGGCTGCTGAACCAAAAGGTGCAGAATAGTGTTCCCTGTTTAGGAGAAAGGAATGGAATGAGACTAGTGGGGGAACAGTTGATTTGACATGTGTGGCATATGTTTAGTTGCTCATGTACTGTAAATAGGTTTGTTGTTTAACATATCTGTAGATTACTTTTGATTAGAGTGGCTTGTTAGCATCAGGTAGTTGATTGAAATTCCTTATATTTTTGAACCATAACAGAATGGGATTTAATACCCAAATAACGTATCAGCTACGACATATTTATTGAGACAGTTTACATTGTGATGGCTAGCTGTATTAACATTCAGCTACTATGCTATGACCATGCTAGCCAATGCTGTTACTTACCTACCATTAGTTAGACTTATGTTTTTTTTTCAGGTCTATTTGTTCCTTTGTTAGTGGGGCACTTACTTACGGTCAGTAACACATCAGTACAACCAGAACCATCAGTAAGTCAAATAAGTGTGTGATTTTAGTCAGAAATCTTTTCTGAATCTTACTTGTAATTTTATATTTAGACAACTAGTAAATTTTTTAGTATTGTAACTTGAATATTAAATATTTAAATGAAAACTTGCACCTCCTGTTGAGTAAAAAAAACACCTTTCACCACCTCTGTTGATTGTGCTGTAGTCTGCAATAAAAAAAACAAAACATGGAAAATAACGTAGGATCATATTTTGCTTACCAAGGGAGTCCTGAGCCCGAATGTTTGCACCAGCCTTTATTAACATGGAAATGATTTCCTCGTTTCCAATACAGCTAGCAAAGGCCAGGATGTGCTCTCCTAAAAATACAGGACATTTTTCTATAAACATTTTGCCCTTGAGATTATAAAGTGTATAGGAAACTCAGTGACCTTTCTGTTAGAACTTATTTTTCTCCTTTTGCTTATTACCATAATAAAGTAGTCCTCCTTTCCTTTTGTTGAAGTAGATACCTGTCGCTCTGGGAGTTGTGACATCAGCCCCTCTGTTGACTAATTCCTGGACCAGATTAACGTTCTGGTTGATGACAGCTATATGAACGGCTGTTATACCTGTAAGAACCGAGCAGCACTTCCTTTATATGGAATTCCAAGAATACATTCGATGAGGATTAAATAGATGTATTTAATAGATGTTTTTATTTTAACATGGTGTGGGAATGTGCATTTACCCTGATACAGTTCACTGGTCATTGGCTCATTGATGAGCTCTGGTGCTCCATCCATTAGAGCCACAGCGGCCTCAAAGTTATCATTCATCACAGCCACGTGCAAAGCAGTTTCACCTAGTGCGCCTAACACATACATGCACACAATAAAAAAACATTACAGTCTTTAAACTAATAAATATATTACACAACAGACTGCATGTGTAACAGCAACTTACCTCTTTCAAAGATATTGGTTGTAGAACAATCCAGCAGTTTCTTAATGCAGCCCACATTATTTGACTTTGTTGCATAAAACAAGGGGATTTCATTTACTCTGATGGACAAAGAGGCAGAGATGTAATTTGGTTTGTTCTTGATACATGGCAATTTTATGACATTTAATTATACTAAACAATAAACAGATACGTTTATATGAGTTCGTTTTCTTTTCTTTTTTTTGTCAAGGAAAAAAACCACAGCATGCATATTATCATTAATTAATGAATTATTATTAATTTCATAGTATTGTTTTTCTTACGTAAACATAACTATAGTGATGTTAATTGTTCTTTGCGGTTATTTTGGCAGTTATAATGCTGAAACAAACAAGCAAACAAAACAAAACCTTTTAGATTGGTAAAGAAACGTCTCGTCCAACATTTCATCCCATCCCTTTCTGTTCTGAAGTCGGAATTTAATGTGATTCCACCAGTGCACTATATTCCCAGGGGCAGACCGTGAAAGAGTTGGAGCCATGTTCTTGAGGGGAAAGGGGGTCGTCTGACGGGATGACAATACAGGGCATGACACAGAGGAGCTATTAAACAACACGCTTGTTTCTGATACATAAGAAATGTAAACTAACTAAATTAAAATTCTAATGTTGTAATTCAGTCAAACTGACAGTGGCAACATTACTGAGAAGTTGGCTGAAAAATGCACAGACACTTATTTTATTTATAACCTGGTAAATTTTTTTGTTAAATGCTGATTTACATTTTTGCAAGCAAAACATTTTCCATCACCTTCATTTCATTTTTATTCATTTTCATTTCATATATATTTTTTATATTTATTATATACTTTCTTTAAAAAATTCATTCATTACAAAGTAATACTACATTATTTAAAGTAATATTCATTTTCCTTTAGTGTGTGAGTGTGTGTGCATGTGCATGTGTTAAAATCAATTATATAAAATCATATCAAATCAATATTTAAAAAAATACACTGAATATGAAGCAACATAACTTTAAAGACTTACCCTCCGCAAGGTTTAAAATTCCACCAATGACCACTTGTAAAATAAAACAACCCAGTAAAGTAAAGTCCTGGGATTCCTTTGACAATACCCAATATACAGCAGTGTGTGATGTGTCACCAGTTTTTATAGAGAGGCTGTGCTTTAGGTCCAGAGGAGGTGTGACAGAGGAGGAGAGGAAAAAGAGAGGGTGTGAGACTAATGATGAGAAAAAGAACAAATTCACAGGTCATTAAGAGGAGGGAAGGTTGCGGAGAAATATCTAAACTAGGCCTTACCAGAATTAAGTCACCACTGATCCTCTTTCTACATTCCCTCAACTTGTGTTGAAAACAAGGAAACCACATTTGACTGAGGTAAAGTTTGAAGGAGTGAAATTATTGAACTTAAAAAATAAAATATGGATGAAAGATGGTTGGAAATTACCATAGACTTCACGAAAGCGGCTAAGTTTAAATGTCACAACAAACCTGGAGAACTCGTTTAATGGCTGCTGATGATGGCTGAGATAACCGTCCCGAGAAATTTTTATCTGTAAGCAGCCAAGGCTGACTTTTCTGTAGGTTCATGCTCCCTGTGAAAAGACCACAGTCCCAGGCAATGTTTAAAAAAAAAAACGTTACACTATCAAAATCACCAAACATGTCAGTCTTTCACTAGCAAACATTCAAAAGCTACTTCAGGACAGTGTAGTGTGTAATGTCCTGCTCAAGCCCAGGTGAGGGGGGTTAACTCTGGATTCCAGCCGTCCGGCTGTAAATGACTCATCTAACAGGTTTTACATTGTTTTTTTTTCGCCACGAATTACAGTAACCTAATCACTGTTTATGTTGCCTTGCACTTGTTTATGCCTGAAAGTGTGAATTAGTTCTGAAAACCGTTTGTGTTTTTAGAGTTGTCTTGTAGTCTAACATGCAAAACAGCATTAACATGTAGCTATTACGTGAGAATAACAAGGAGATATTTATTTTGTTGATAATTGTGTTCAGGTGAATAATTCTGACCGGGTTGCCAGTTACAAAGCTTTCAATTGTTTCCTAAATTTTAAAAATGTAAACATTTCACAGTAATTTACTGGCAGCAAAATGAGTAAAATTCAAATATGTCCAGTAGGGGTACAGCAATGTCTCATAAAGTACAAAATAACATAATCCAGTAGCCTACAATTGCTCATTTAGTTAAAGGTTTAAAAAAATATATAACTTGCAAATTACTTTACAACTGATCTAAATACTCAAACACACACACACGCTCAAATAAACAAACTCATCAAAACAGTTTGCTCAAATTGCTGCTAAGCCACCAATATTTACATGTAGAAGATTTAATATTATATAGACAAACACATTTGCACATCTATTGTACTGGTTGGTGCTGAAATGTCATTGTGTTTACCAGAGATGGGAAGTAATGATGGACAAATACTTTGTTACTGTACATAAGTAGTTTTTCCTGGTATCAGTACTTTATTTCACTATTTATTTTTTGGACAACTGTTTAGTTTCACTCATTAAATTATTTTACACAAATATCTGCACTTTTTACTTCTTAGATTTTTAAAACAGGTTTGTTACTTTAGTTTTAATCTATTTAGTGAAATGTCAATATTTGTTCCTCTCATTGCCTGCCGGTTTCAGCCCATCAACCTATTTCTTGTTAACGCACAGCTTTTTCCACCAAAAAAATGGTGTATTTTTCCTGGCTCTCATGCACCACAGACGTAAACTAGCCTAGGCAGCTAAGGCATCAAGGAGTATAGGGCTGACATGGATGAGACGGAGAAAGTCAGCGATGTAAATATGACTAAGAACAGAGACATTCCTGATCATCACATCTTGTGTTCTATATCGTGGCTGTTCAGCCTGTATACATTCATTAGATAACAAAATTGGAAATTATTTTGTATTAATATATTAATATGATGTGAGGTCCAATTACCAGTGTGACACTTAAACAGGTAGTAGAAATGGCGTCCAAGAGTCCAAACTTCTTTACTTAAAATTGAGTGAAAAAGTGTAGTCAGTACTTCAATTTTTATCAGAGTCTGTTGAAACTTGAGTATCTGTTCTTCTACTTGAATGAAGGATGTGTGTTCTTTTGCCATCTCTGGTGTTTAATGCCTCACTCTCTTGTGTTATTTGCACTAAATGTTTACACGTGTGCACATGTAGTATTCTAGTTACTGTTGGGTATTTGCTTTTACTTGTAGTAATTTATATTATTTTATTCAGCATCTTGGTCCTGGGGAAAACTTTGTTATTTTCACTGTGTATTGTACTGTACTGTATATAGTTAAAGTAACAATAAAAGCCTGTTTGACTTGACTTGGCAAGTGGTAGCTTAGTGGTTAAGCTGTTTGACTTCTGAATGAAAGGTTGTAAGTTAAAACTTCTGCACCACCCAGCTGTTACTGCTGGGCTGTTGAACAAGACCCTTCACTCGCAACTGTTCAGTTGTATAAAATGAGAAAATACAACTCGCTCTGGAAAATGGCATCTGCCAAATTCATTAAAAGTAACTGTAATGTAAATGACTAAAGATCTTGCACAAAACCCTAATCATTGCAATTTTACAGTTGTAAGATTAAAATTAATTAACTAACATTAATTTCAAAGTAAGTTAGTTAAATAATTTTTTGTTTTACATCATCAAATCTACTGGATTTGGTGTTGTTGCCATCTTGCTGCCAATAAAATAATCTCAAATTTGCAGACATTTTTTAATATACAGTTAAGAGTTTTCTTAAGAACTCAGGGAAAAGCTTTACTATAAGGTCTATACATGAGTAATTTATACACACACATGCCCTAATCCTCAATGCATCAAGAAATTATAATTATTAATATTATTAACATTAACATTTAACTCATTCTTTAAATATATAATATGACGCAATAATGATGATTTGCATGATTCAAAGTCTGTATGATTATATAACTTAAATTCTAGGCTCTAATACAAAGTTTGAGACACTTTGTAATATTTGTTTTGCTGCTCACTCAATTCAAAATCATATAATTATATGAAACATACAGTTTTTATAATATTCATGTTAAGCAGTATTAACGTAAATATAACATAATATCAATATAACATTTATAAGGACAAAAGTTGGACGCCTTAACATAATCCAGAAATGATTTGCTCCACTTTTCTGGGAAGATGTTCTCTAGATTTTGGATAGTGGTTTTGGAGATTTGTGTTCATTCAGCCACAAGAGTATTAGTAAAGTCGGGTACTAATGTAGGGTGTGGAGGCCTTGGGTGCAGTCAGCATTTTAATCCCCCCCCTAAAGTGTTCAATAGGGTTGAGGTCATAGAAGCCACTCAAGATATTTCACTCCAGTCCATGTAATCCAGATGTCCATTGAGCTGGCGTTGTGCGCAATGACACCGGAACAGGTTTGGGTCTCCTAGTTCAAGTGAAGTTCAACTAAAGTTCAGTAAATGCAAGAAACAGTCTAATCAGTTTTAAATATGTTTAAGTTCTTCAACAAAAATAGAGATATAAAGTGGTATGCCATGACTAATTTATTAATCTGATCTGACTAGAATAATGTAAAATCATACCTCACTATTTCTGTTGTATTGTCCTGCTTTACACCAATACATCTTCTGTTTGTATTTTGTCTTTAATTATTTTTGCAACAACCAAAAGAAAAAGTGTTCAAATGTTCCGATCAGATCTCTAGCCATTTGCTGTACTGTGCTATGTTTATTTAATGTCTAAATACTATTGTCTGTGACATATGAAACAATATAGTCAGCAGTTCTGATATTTTCAGACTAGTCACAAGTTCTTCCAGTTAGACTTAAAAGTCAAGCTCTGTTCTTATATATAATCTGAGTTACAAAAGAGTTCTTTGGTTTAATACATGTAATAATAAAGTATTTTTTAATCATCAATAGACGGTTTGTTGAGAAAGAAGAAAGAAAACAAGCCTTAGTTTTAATGATATGTTTGGGGCATTAAGAAAAGTTTTGTTGCTATTTGAAGAAAGGGATCTGGAAGGTTGAGCCAAAGATAATCCCTATAGTTGGAGTCTACATCATGTAGCTTTAATGTCCACATGCAACAAAAAGAGTCTTTGTGTGTTAGTCATTTATCAGCTTAAATTATTTGTTTTTGTTGATCCGTGAGGGGAGAAAGAGATGGTAGGGGACGAACAGGCAGCTAGTCAGCACAGATAATGAGTAATAGTGGTCAGCCAACTGCTTTTTAAAGGATGAGTGAATGTCTTAAGAAGGCGCTGTGCAACACTATCTTTAGTACAGGCACTGAATCCAGGTCGACTTGGTGTTTACTATGGCCTAATGACCATTTCAGACTCGGCTCTGTAATGTTTTGTTGTGTGCTTCAACACTGCATGTCCCCTGTATCATTATGGGTCTTTGGTAAAGGGTGGCCTTTTCACCATGTTTTTAGAACAACTTTATCTGTGTGTTTTGAGAGGATGTGTTTTGTCATACGGGACCTTTAAAATTTTTGATCGTGACTTAACAAAGTGATACCTGATACATTATCAGCAAGAAGCTGATGAAGCTGATTGAAAGTGACAGAACTGCTGAAAGACAGTTCATGTTTTAACAACTTATCAGAACTACGTATAATTATACAATATTACATTTTGTGAATTGATTTTAAATTCCCACAATTGTTAAAAAGCTATTGTTGAGCTAATGTTTAGCAAAGTAAATCCTCAATAACTGCCTGACCATTTGCTGAAATTGGATTCTGCTTTTCGAGAAATATACCTTCCAAATAAATAAATAAATTAATTAATTAATTTAAAAAAAAGATGAAAAAGAGATTGACTTTAATGATCATTGCAAATGGGTTGCTCCAATGTCTGCATCAATGTCCAAATACAAACATTTTAAAATTAACATTTAAGTTTTTAATTTTAAAGTCTAATTTATGGAAGTGATGAAGTTTTATTATTATTTTTTAATTTAACCTATAATTTAGTGCTAGTGTTCAAGTTCCCGTGCTGACCCAGTACACTACCAAAAGCTCCTACAGTGGGCATGTGAGCATCAGATCTGGACCATTGAGTAATGAAAGAATCTGGCTTGGTCTTGTGGAAGATGGGCTGTGCTTACCTGGAATGAGATGGCAGCAGGATGCATTATAGGAAGAAGGTGAGCTGGCAGAGTCAGAGTTCTGCTGAGAAACCTTGGGTACTGATGCTAATTAACACATATCACCTACTATAACATTGTTTACAGATTTATACACCTTCATCTTAATAGAATTCCCTAATGGCAGTGGACTCTTCCAGCAGGACAAATGTTCATGAATGGTTTGAGGAACATGACAAAGGACTCTTGACTTTTTTGCCTCCAAATTACCCAATGTTTCGGTGCCAGATACCACAGCACAGTTTCAAAGGCCTTGTGGAGTCCAGGCCCTGATAGATAATAACTGAATTATACTTTAACATAAAATTTATTTGTTATAAATAACTAACAATGAAAATTCATGCACTAATCTAATGTGTATAAATGAATAAAAATGAACTTTATTTGCAGCCATTATTCGTAACACAAAGAAATACATTTCCATTCTAAGCAAATAAACTCATTTTAAAAATGCTGTTTGTGTTTTTCACCCACATAGTAGATTAAGATCTTATGCTGTACACAGAACAAATCTCTCGATTTAGAGCTGACTAAAGCTGAACAAGAGCTATCTGCTGACATGCATTGCTTAATGGGAACAGGGCAATACATGACAATAGCAAGAATCGTGAGTTATGGGAATATGTGTACCAGTTAGTTAGTAAATTAAGTTTAATGAAACTGAATAAATTCAGCATAAGTAGAATAGTGTTGCAATTTTCCTTTTCTTTTTTAAGATTTAACATAGAGTTCAGCCAACATCTATAGTACAGTTAAATTTTGGGATCAGTCATCTAAAATATCAATTGAAGATATCACTGAGAGTGATTGAAGATCTCTGGTAAACCCAAAAGGAATAGCGATAGCAATTGAGTGGTGCAGTAACGCCTCCTATTTTAGTCTTTAGCTGTTAACACAAAGTCATTTCTTAGAATGAAGAAAATTATCATGTTAGTTTATTATCTCATTGTGTCAGTCTGACCACAAAATTATTTAAGAAGACAAAGGATATATATATATATATATATATATATATATATATATATATATATATATATATATATATATATATATATATATGCAGAAACATGAAAAAGAAATATGCTCAGATTCATTGTTTTAAATATATATATGTAAATAAAATGTATTTTCTTTTTATTTATACATTTATTAAATTTTTACAAATTCACAGTACTGTATTATTGGTGAATAATGGTAAATTATTAACTCAGGTGTTCCTGTGAAAACACACTCACTCATAAACACACACACACACACACACACACACACACACACACACACACACACACACACACACACACACACGACACAAGCGTGCACAAAAAGCATTGTCCCCATTTCTTTCATTGATCGGACGTCCTATTAACTGTTTAAGTGTTGATTCAGAATTGAACAGTGGCGCCTTGTGTAATACACCCCTATAGGGTTATATTAGACAATACTGGACAAAGGACTGGGAACTCTAACCATCAATTGCTTATAGGTTAAGTATTATGAATGCTCTTTAACACATTTATAATTCTCACTTACTATACTTAATTAATTCAATATTCACTGTGACAAACAGCCTGAATAAAAATTAATTGCTGAGTTTTATCTGGAAATGATTAATCTGTAACAGGTTCCAGTGGAACACAACAGAAAAGAGAACACTCCAGTTATAATAAATACACTCTATAATATATTTATGCAGATGTATATCCTTTAGAAAAAGACATCATGCTTTTATAATCCAGTATGTAAAACCCCATATTAGGTCATGATGTGATGTGTCTTTCCTTGCACTATATTCTTTTTACTGTGTAAAAATATTTAAGTCTATGAGAAACTGTGTAAGCTATCTTACTTTCCAGTTTTCCTTGTGGAACACTACCACAGGGAGTTGATTCCAATAGGAAGCTGAGAACTATCTGAAGAGCCACTGTGGAACATTTTATAAGTGTCATTTTGACACCTTGAGATTTTAAGGACTATGTTGGTGTACTGAGATAAATGAAATACTTATTAATGCATTAATAAATTCTTGAGAAAAAGAAACCTATTAGTTATAATATGTGCAGAAATTCTGTTTTACGATCTACTGACTAATCTGCTGCTGTTCGCCTTTGTGTAAGTTTGTCAATCATAGGCCTTTGTGTTGTGTTTGTGTTCCCTATGATAAAGATTTTGTTGGTGTAAAGTCTAACCATGAACTATAGTCAATGTGTCATCAAGAATTTTTCAGAATCAACAGTTACATGCCTTTTTTTCATGGTGGCCTGCATGCATCATGCTATGCTGCTGAACTGATGAATTTGCACTTTGCATCACTTAGCTAAGGGTCAATGACTTCTACCTTGTGAGTTTAATCTTTGAGCATAAGAACTTGAAACCGAATAGACTTTTTTGTATATCATGCTAGTCTACACTTCAAATTACTCATCTTCAAAGTGCTCTTAGGGTTTTATATGCAATACTGGTTCAGATCAGGGAATTGCTAAAGGCTGAAGAGAAGTCTTCATATGAAAGCTTATATTGTGAATGTCACTACAAAATGCAGCATGAATTCCAGTAGCCAGCACTGGAAGCAACTAAACACACAACGTTCTACAAAAGAACAGGAACAGGACAACCTGAATAGTATTAGAAGATGAATGTGGAAGCCATAGGCAAAGCTCCATTTTACTTAATCAATAATTTAACTAATTTAATAGCATTTAAAAATGTGTATTTAATTAATTGAAGGAGCTAAATCATTACTATTACTCTCCACAGAAATATTTTACATGTGCTACAGCAACCTGTTGCAGATAGATAAATAAGTGCACTTGTGCAAAACATTTTACGTTTTCATTAAAAGAATTGTGAATTATGAAGAGATGAATTGAACACTTTAGTGCAGTGCAGAAGCTTCCTTTCTAATCAGCTCAATAATTATTACATAATGATAAAAAAACACTTGTGGCTGGCTGGTGGGACCTTGATTATTCTCCAGTGATGTAGCTGAAATTGTCCATTAATCGTATTATGAAGTAACAAAGTGGCAAACAATGATGTACTGAATTATGAACATCACTGACTGCTAGCCTATAGCTGATACGGAAACATAAACTATAAGGACATAAGTTTGTGAACACCTGACTATAAAATTCATATGTAATTTTTGAACATCCCAATCTACATTATGTCCCCATTTGCTGTTATAATACTGTCCACTCTTCTGTGATTTTGCATTGTGGTTGTGGAGATTTTTGTTCATTCAGCCACAATGGTGTTAATAAAGTCAGGTACTGACATAGGTGAGGAGGCCAGGGTTGCAAGACCACACAAGATCTTCCACTCCAGTCCATTTAAACCATATATGTATGTGAGATCTCCTAGTTCATGTGAAGGAATAATGTAATGCTATCACATACAAATACATTCTATACAATTGTGTGTCTTTACTGTAAGTAGGTGGTAACAGTTTGGAGAAGAACCACATATGGCTGGAAAAGTCAGGTGTCCCAATACTTTTTCCATATTGTATTTTACTGTGAGTGATAAAAATGATAAATATTGGTGTACAAATTGAGTGCATAAACAAGGGCCTTCTTGTAAAATATTATAGCAATGTACCTCAGTTTGCACAGCCTGTTGTGAGCTATATTGTGGCAGGCAAATTACTATAAAATTACAAATATGTTTTCATTCTCTAATTGCGCTTAATGCAGGCTTTATGTACAGTTTGTACTCACATGTACAGTATGATGCATCCTGCATTCCTTTGTGCAAATGTAGGTAACCCAGATGGGACATTAGTGCTTACAGTGCCTACATTTGACCATCATGCACATAAAATGAATGAACCAGCAGTACAAGCCTACATTGATTATAGGGTTCAGTGAGACAGAATAGCAATAAAAGGTCAAATAAATATATTTTGCTGTTTTGTACATAGAACTGGCATTTCTTTGAGTGCAAATATAGAGGCCACAGTGACCTGCACATGTAGTGTAGTATACTGTTAAAAAAATAAAATAAATAAAAACTAATTTAAATTTAATCTTAATGAGGTCACATTGCCATGGATCAAATATGAATGCAGTCAAGAATCAGAAAAAAGTCAAAAATTGGATTTGGCGCAACTCGGCCTTGTAATCTGAGCATAACCTGTTGTTATGTATTGAATACAAAGATGTATGGATGATGTCTTAGTAAGAATTGCACAGTGTGTAACAATAAAAGAGTGTTAAATGGTAGTGATTTTTAAAGTGACCTTAAACACTACATAAAAGTCTTAAATTGCATTCATGTCTTAATTAGCATGAAAGTGAACCAAATTTGCCTTCCTGATTGGTGCTTAAAAATAATGAGTGCACAAGTCCAGAGCAAGTGA